>NW_023500989.1:3000000-3281694 GCF_013461495.1 Botrytis fragariae | reverse complement strand
ATATAAATTTAGAATTATAAGAATTAATATTTAGAATTTATTATTAATATTAATAAAATTAAAGTTAATTTAGAAAAGATTAATATAATCAAAGAATAAAAACTATTAATCAATATTCAAGGGATATAATTCTTTCTAGAATTTTATAATTTTTATTAGCGATTTATTTAAGATTTCGGAAGGATAGCTAAATCTTTTATTCAATTAATAAAAAAAGATATTCAATTTACCCAGAATTCAGAATATAAAAAAAGCTTTAAAGAATTAAAATATAAATTGATATAGATATTTATTTTTTGATATTATTATATTAAAAAATAAATTATAATTGAAATGGATATATTTAATAGTATAGTAAATAGAATTCTTTTTAATTATAGGAGGATAATTAATAGTAATGTAATATATGGGGAACTCGGACATATGGGGAACTCGGACAGGTATCTTTATATCAAATTTTATATGTAAAGATATTTAGAGCAACTTTTTATATTTCTAGAAATACTAGAGATATAGTTTTGATATTTTGAAGTATAATATATTCAATATAAATATTTAATATAACAAAATTTTATAGAAATAAAATTTTTTTAATAAAGATATTAAAGTTTCTTTCAAATTTTCGTTTTTGTTTAACAAAAATTATTATAGGAATTTTTAGAATTATATTAATTTAAGAATAATATTATTAAAAAGTGTTTTATAACTTTAATACTATATTTTTATTAGATATTAAATTTAATTATTAAAAAAAATTAAATTATTTTTAATATTTATAAAGATATAAAAAGTCGCTTTAAATACCTTTATATAAAAAATTTGGTGTAAAGGTATTTGTCCAAATTCCTTATATATCCGAGTTCCCTATACGTTATATTATCTTATAATGTTTTTTATTAAAATAATATTTTTAGTAGAAATGAATTATATAATATTTAATAAAGAGATATTAGTTATTATAAAAGCTTTTAAGATTTAATATATTGAATATATAGTGATTCCTTATTATATTAAGATTTATATTAATTATAAAATGTTAGAATACTTTATAATTAAAAAGATTTTTAATTAATATTAAACTAAATAAACTAAAATTCTATTAAATTTCTAGTTTAAGATTGTATATTAATTAGAAGTAAATAATGCTATAGTAAATGCTCTAAATTGCTGAAAGTAGAAAATCATTAAATAAAAGATTAAATATTTAGAATAATAAATCTAAATTCTTTTATTGGATATAGTTTTTAATTAATAGATTATTGATGAATTCAATATGGAGAGGGAGGAAATAGTAGAGTTATTATTTATTAATATTGATAATATGAATTTAATAAACAAAATTCTATATGTTAATTAGAATTATATATTTATTTAATTTGAATGTGATTTAATAATTAAATTCAAAAAGAGTTATTCAATAAAGAATAGGCTTTTTTTTTATAAAGATTATTTAGTAATTCTAGATAAGGATAATTTATATACTAAAATTGTAGAAGAAACCTATACTCAAATCTTTTTAATCTATTTTAATAAAACAAAGATTAAACTAATTCTAAGAAAAAGATATTTTTGAAAGAGTATATTAGATTTTATTGATTAATATATTAATAATTATATTATTTATTATAATTTCTATATTTTTAAAAACAAAATATTAAAATTCCTTTAGTTTTTGCTTATATTCTTTTGATTATAAGCAAATATATTTATAAATTTTAAATCTTTTTCTATTAATAAATCAGAATATAATAATATCTTTATAATAATAAATAGATTATTAAAACAATTAATATTTATATTATATTATAAAATAATTATAATTAAAGATATAGTAATTATGTACTTTAATTATATATATTAATAAAAAAATATTTTATTAATAATAATTTTCAATTAGAGTTTTTAATTTATTTCAAATTTTTGGAAAGAGTTTACTTATATTTTGGAAATCAAATTGAAGCTATTTATAATTTATTTTTCTTAAATAAATGAATAAATAAAGATTATAAATAAATACTTAGATTAATATTTATATTCTTATATCAATTATTATTAGAATAATTAATTCGATTTACTATATATTATAAATTATATTCAATTTATTTTTTCTTATAAGAGTTTAGGAATATCCTTATTTAAACTCTAAAACAAATACTTTTTTATTACTTCTTTTGATTAGAATAAATCTATAATATCTTTTGTTTCTATAATACAAAAAAAGCTTTCTCAAAAAAATATATAAATCTTTATAATTAGAATATATAAAATCTAGGAAGTAATAAAAAGAATTATTCTCAGATCTTAAGAAAAGAAAAGAAGAAATATAAATAAATACAAACAATCTATTAACTTTATTATAAGAAATAAAGTCTATATTATTATTAGAAATTTTATTATTAAAAGATTTAATAGAAAATTGAATTTACAAATAATAGGATCTTATATTATCTTAATAAAAGAGGGATACTTATATTATTTAGATTTATTTGAAAATATAAAAGTTTATAAAATCTTTTTCCTTAATAAATTATATTTAACTCTTAACAATTTTATTTCTAATTAAAAAATAAATCCTTTACCCCTTATTATAATATCTACAAATATTAAATTCAAAGTATAAAACATATTAGCTTTCAAGATTATTTGAAATAAGATTTAATATAAAATCAAATGAATAGATTATAATAATAATTCTATATAGTATTAACGTAACGTATGGGGAACTCGGATATATAAGGAACTTGGACAGGTATCTTTATACCAAATTTTGTATATAAAGATACTTAGAGTGACTTTTTATATCTCTATGGATATTAAAGATAATTTAATTTTTTTTGATAATTAGGTTTAATATCTAATAAAAATATAGTATTAAAATTATAAAACACTTTTTAATAATATTATTCTTGAATTAATACAATTCTAAAAATTCCTATAGTAATTTTTGTTAAGCAAAAACGAAAATTTGAAAGAAACTTTAATATCTTTATTAAAAAAAATTATATCTCTATAAAATTTTGTTATATTAAATATTTATATTGAATATATCATATTTCAAAATATCAAAACTATATCTCTAATATTTCTAGAGATATGAAAAGTTGCTCTAAGTATCTTTACATATAAAATTTGGTGTAAAGGTACCTATCCGAGTTCCCCATATGTCCGAGTTCCTCATACATTACATTACTATAATAATATTATATATATTCTATATAAAATAAAAAGTTTTTATTTGTAATATTCTTATATTATTAAACTATTAAAGAATCTATTTAATTAAATAGCAAATTAGAAAAAGGGTATTAATAATTATAACAAATTTTCAAATAAAAAACCTATAAGTTTATACTAAAAACAAATCTATTTAACAAATTTATTTCTTATCGAAAAAAGATAAAAATATAGATTATCTTATAAATCTCACTAAAAATTGTTTACTTTATTTTGCTTTTTATTGAAAATTTTCCTATACTTGCTTTATTCTTTTTCCCTTTTGAAATTTATTTTATAAATCAATTTCATTTAAATCAAATTAATTCTTTAATTTAATTCGAAAATAAAAATATTCATAATATTTCAAGCTATTTATAATACATTTAGCTTTTTAAACTATATATCTCAGACTTCTCTATAATTTCTATTTCCCTTTCTTTTTACAATCCTATACCCTACTCTAAAACCGAATAATAATATATAAAACCTATTTAACTAATAATTCCATATTACTAATCCTTTTATTACAAATACTAATATCATTAGCCTTCATATAAATGAGATTATTATATTCACAGATATCTTCGATTATTTTGTTATTATTGGAATTCACATGTGTAGTATATATATGACATATGCATACCACTATAAAACTCTTTCTTTAGGGTTTTTGGATATATAGATTTAATATATATATTCAATATATTATTTATTATACATAACTTGCTATCTACTTCTAATAGATTATAAGCCCCGCGTTATTATAAGCTTCATTTTATATTTTTATATTCTCTAAATCTTAAATTCTTATTTCCTTATAGCTACTCTTACTCTTAACATTATAGTAAACAAAATCACTATCAATATAATTCAAACAAAATAGGGAATACTAATTATTTTTAATAATCATAACTAAATAGACTTTTATGAAGTTATTTGAACTATTATAATAACAGTATCTATACTATCCTTATATATAAGAAAAAGCATAAGATTAGTGAGTGGTCAAACTAATATTGTTGAATGGGATAGAAAAACGGGAATTGCATTTTTTATTATTAATTCCTATATTATTTCTATATATCACTTTCAACTTATATATATAATTAATATAGAAAATATTATAGGAATCTAGGCGAAACTCTTAATATTCAATAATAATATAAATCTTTAACACGCTTAGAATCTCTAGTAACAATTCGCTTGCAAGCAATTCAATCTTAAAACAAAGATAATTCAATTCTTCTTCAATTAACTCCTCAACTATCAACATAAATTATCTACAATAATATAATTTTTATTCAAAATAAAGATTTATTCTTATCTTTTGAATATATTGTTAGATACAGAAATCTAATAGATATAGTGAAACTTTATTACATTATCAAATATAAATACACGAGATGTATTATATGCTTTATAACAAATTAAAAGAATTCCTTAAAATATAATAAATCATTTAGTAATAGCTAATACTGTACAAGGAAATATAAGAGGAAGAGGTAATAAGAGAGCTCGAGGAAGGGGTAGAAAAGGATATAGAGAATATTATAGAAATAGAAGAAAATATATGCCTGAGAAAGATTATACTACTTTGCTAAATTCTAGTAAAGCTATTAAGACTGAATTTCACACTTATAAATTCTGTAAAAAGAAAGGACACTGACAAAATACTTACTAAAAGTATAATAAAACTAGAGAAACTTTATATTCAAATAAAAAGACTAAAAATAATAATTTTGTGTAAATAGTTATAATAAACAAATATATTAATTCCCTCTATCCTTATACTACAATATATACTGAAATCCAAAATAATATATGGATTCTTGATTTAAAAGTCTCTCATTACTTTACTAATTCTATTAAAAATCTTTCTAATATTATACAATAAAGTACTTTATAAAGAATCAAAACTATAAATAATATATATTCTATAAATATTACATACAAAACAGCTACTATTAAAAACTTTATATTAAGAAATATCTAGTATATTAAGAACTTTTGGAATAATCAATTCATTTCAATTGGAATACTTATCGAAATAGATCGAAAAGTTATTTTTAAAGGGGATTTAATATTATACTAAAAAAATAATTAATTAGAAATAACTACAAAATATATTAATAATAGTTATATTATTTAATAATCATTTATTTAATAAGTATATATAATTAATACAAACTCAGAAATAAAAGAGATTAATATGAATAATAATAAAGCCAAGATTATATATTATTGTTTAGATTATTTCAATTACGATTAGATGGACAAACTAAAGAAAGCTTTAAATGAATTATATTATATTAAAAGAAAGAAAAGTACTAATTGAAAAACTTGTGAGCCTTATTTCACAAAAAAAATGAATAAATATTTTAATAAATATACAGCTATTTGTATACCCACAAAACTATAATGCTTATATATGGATCTATTAGGAATTCAAGAATCTTTTGAAAATAAAAATAGATATTTTATTACAATTATTGATAATACAACAAAAAGAACTTAGCTTAGACTTATAAAAAATAAATCTGTAGAGATTATCATACCTATATTAATGGATTTTATTAATCAAATTAAGAAAGAGTTCAATTATAAAATTATTATTATCAGAGTAGATAATGAAAAGAATGAATTTAATATATCTTTTTAAATAAAAATTAAAAAAAGAGAATTAATATTCAAACCTTTATTTTTTGGAAAGTATTTTATAAATAAAGTAACTAAAAAGAAGATTTAAGATATTAATATTATAGTAAAATTGTTATTGAATAAATTAGATATTAAGTCTAGTATATGGGAATTTATTATTAAACATATTATATACCTAAAAAATAAATCATTCATTAAAGTATTACCTTTTGAAAAAACAGAAATGCTCTCTATAGCAATAACATTATACAAGGCTATATATAGCAGACAGCCTGATTTTAAGAAACTCAGAATATTCGATTATAAAGCATAGGCTAGAAACCCTCAGCAACCAGGTTTAATAACCAAGAAATTCGAGTTTAGAATACTCAAAGGAAAGTATATTATAATTGGAATGAATAAAAATAATATTTATTACCTTCTCAATCTTTATACTAAAATTATTACTAGAATAGTAAATACTAATTTCAATAAATATAAATATTTATTTAAAGAATTCAAAAAAAAAAGTATTTTAAAATTGTTTGGAATAGAAAGGAAAAAGAAATCTTATTTATATAATTTATAAAAGACTACAAAAAAAAGAGTGTAATTGGTAGTATAAGAAGATATACATAAAAATATATATACTAATAAGTGAGTGAAAACTCAAATCCAAAAAAAACAAAAGAAAGCTTGGATTTATTCTTTGCGAATGTTATGATAATAACAACTATAGGGAATTAGATATTTTATATAAAATATATAAATATTTTTATTTTCAAAATAAAGAATATAAGTAATTATAGAGATTCCAAGAGTTAAATTTATTTCAATAGCTATTTTAATTCGAGATGTTTTAAATAAGAATTATAAGAAATAATTAAAAAAGATCTTTAATAATTAGATTATTTAATATATAATTATATTATATATTGCCTTTATATATCCTAAAGATTATTTAATTAATAACTTTAATTCAATATTTAAAGAATTAATAAAACTTGAAAATATTATATAAAGAGATATCTAAGTATAAATAGAAGTAATTAAATCTGAATTACAGAGTTTAAAGAATAATAATATTTTCAAGATTATAAATAAAATTATATCTGTAGGCTGAAAACTATTAAATAATAGATATATTCTGAGAAATAAATTAAATTAATTTAGCAAATTAATTAAAAGAAAAGCAAAATTAGTAATTAAGGGATATCTTTAAAGATATAAAATAAATTTTCAAAAGATTTTTATTAATATAGCAAAATATTTAATATTATATATTTTATTAGTTAAAGCTGTTACAAAAGATTTAGAGATTAATAATATAAATATTAATACTATTTTTTTGAATGGTAAGCTAATAAATATAAAAATCCTTATAAAAGTACTAGAATTTTTCAAAGAAATCTTCTCTGAAATCAAATTCAAAAGCAAACTATATTTCAAACTAAAAAAGTTATTTTATAAGTTAAAACAAGTACTAAGAATTTAATAAATTATTATCTGAAGATTCTTCAAAGAGATTAGACTTAAGGAATCCATAATAAATCTAAATATTTTTATAGAAAAGGGAATATATATTCTATTATATATAAATGATTTATTAATAATAAAAAATCATATTAATATAAATTTAATAAAAAAAATAATTTCAAATAAATAGAAATACAAAGATTTGAATAAAACCAATATATTTCTAGATATTTAAATAGAGTATTATTAATAGAATTAATTAATCAAGATATATTAATTAAATTATATAAAGAAGATTTTATACAAATTTGAAATTAATCTTTTTAATACTAAGAATTTGCTTTTATTTCCAGATATAATAATTCGAAATATAAAAAAAGAAGAGTTATTATATAAAGATAATAAAACTCTTTATCTTTAAATTATTGGTAGTACTATTTACTTTTTCAATTATATATAATCCAATATAGTATATACTATAGGCTAGTTTGTTTATATTATATATACACTAAGGGAAAGTTATTTAATACTTATAAAATACTTATTTCAATATTTTACTAATATATATTCAATTGGTATAATCTATTCAAATCGATTTAATATACTTTTATATAAATATCGAGTTTATATAAACTTAATATAAGAATTTTTAATTAATAGGAAATCTATTTAAAAAATAGTTCTTATTAAATATGATGATGTTATAATGTAATTTTTAATAAAATAGAAATTGATATTTTTTTATATAATGGAAGTTGAGATTATAGCAGCAAATGAGGGTGTAAAAGAATTAGTTTAAATAGAAAAGCTAGTTAAAGACTTGGATGAATGCTTTAAGGAAGAGCTTTTTATTTCAATGTTATATTATAATAATATAAGTAGAGTCGATTGAATACAAAAGAATAAGTTTTATAGTAAGACAAAGCATATTAATATTTGATGGTATTATATTTGGAAAGATATAATTAACACAAAAAGGTTATATATTGTATGGATTCTAGGAACTAAGCAGATAGCTGATATTCTTATAAAATAGCTTATATATCCTGACTTTATAACTTATAGAAAAGGTTTAGAATTAGATTTGGAATATTGAAAGTAAGTGTATCAAAGAGTGTTAATAAATATTAGTTCTGAATTTGGTTATATTCTATATTTTGGTTGATTTAATTGATTTAATCCTTTATTAACTAAATTGATCAAATCAATTGATTAAATTGATTAAATTGAACAATTTACCTAAAATTGATTAAAACCACTGAGTTTACCTGATTTTTTAATTCTATTAATATTATGAGATTCACTATAATCACTAGATTTATCAAATTTATCGAAAATTGTATGAATTAATTAAATTAATCGATTTACTGTAAATTAATTAAATCAATTGATCAAATTGATTAAATTGATTATTTGAAAGAAAACTATGTGGGGTAACAAATAATCTGGAGGTTTGTTTGCATAAAATTGGATTTGGATTGTTTATTATATTAAAAAGGTAATCCTATAATTTGAAAATAATAAACCTAAAGTAATCCATTAGTGTATATATAAAAAGGATTTTATAAAAGTAGATTAAATTTATATTACTATATTTCTTTATAATGGATTAGATTTTATTTGATATAGGCAGGGAAAACAAGATTCAGATAAAAGAGTATTTTTATATTGCAATATGATATTAGATTGTAGGATTATTGAATTCTATTGGAGATATAAAAACCATAAATAATATTAGAGTGTTAGCATTGTTATAGAAATTAATAAGGCTTTTTACAAATATATATATATATATAAAGTTTATATAATTTAGATGGTAGATTTCTATTATAGAGGGGATATTGGAATTCATATGTGTAGCATGTATGTGGTATGTGCATACTACTATAAAACTCCTTCTTTGGGGTTCCCGGATATATAGATTCAATATATATATTCAATATATCATTTATTATGCATAACTTGCTGTTTACTTCTAACAGTTATAAATCCTGAATTATTAAAATAAATACAAACTGAAATAATAAATATAATTAAAATATAAACAATACAATTAGAAAGATTTATAAACAACTTTATAGCAAAAATAAATATTTATAATAAAAAAAAAAAGCTTTATAAATATTTGAATATAATAAAAAAAAATATGAATACTAAATACCCCTAATTTATTATTATAATTAGTTAAAGAATTTATTTTATAAAAAAACTCAAACTTATAACTAAATATTTAAAGAGACTTATAAATTCAAAAAATCGAATTATAATAAAAACCATTAAATATAGCAAAAGATAAAGAAATAATATTATTAATTCTAAAAATTTCACTTATTTCCTTAATTTGATATTTAATAATTTGAATATTTGCTATATATTAAATATAATTATTATAGAATAACTTGAAAGAATTGAAAACGGTTAATATAATGAAATCAGATTTTTGGATATTATTATTATGAATTTCAAAAAAGCTTATAAACTTATATTTAAATCTCTTATTTCCTATTTCTTTTATAAACTTTTATTATTATAGAAATATAGTATATATATACTGCTCTTTAGCTTTTATAATAAATAAAAGCTTTTAAATTATATTCTTTTATTAACTTTCAGTTTTAAGAAAAAGAAAAAAGATATAATAATTAATATATATTACAGATTATTAATAATATCCTAAATTATAATTAAGAAATTTGAGTTATAATAATAATATTATTATATTAAATATATGAAATCTTAATCGAAATTCTTAATAATAATAACAAAAAACCTTTTATTATTTTCTCTAAAAAAAGAAAATCGATTAAATAAGGAATAGGAAATATAATAATAATAAAAAAGGAATCAAGCTTATTATAAACAAAAAGAATAAAATAGATTTAAAAATAAATTAATTTTCGAAAAGGGAGTAATATAATAATTTAGCTTTAAGCTTTGATTAGTTATTTATTTATTTTATTAGGTAGAGTAAATCACTTTATCTAATTTTAGTTCTATTTTAATTCTATTTAGGTTCTATTTGATAAAAACTATAAAAGCCCTTTTCAGATTTACTCTTTATATAATAATTTGTTATTCTTTAGTTATAATAATTGATTCATTCTATCACTATAACTTGACTCCATTGCCGTTACATTTATAGATTACTCTTTTGGAATCTTAATACTATAATTTCCTAATATTCCTTTTCATAATATCATAGATTATAGATTTATTATAAGCCAAACTAATAACTCTTAAATTGAGTTTTACTAATATCAACTTTCCAATAGTCGCCAAGCGATTAGCCTATAATTATCCCGGGGTTTCCCCAGGGCTTCCCCGGGGCTTCCCCAGCTGACTAATAGTATCCTGCGCTAACAGATTTGAAATTTAATTATAAGAATTATATTTACTTTATATATCTAAATCAAGTAGTAAAATTATTTAATTAAATTAATAAGATTGTTACGATCAAATCCTAGAAAACTACTAAAGGCATATAAATAGGTTCTTTAGACCTACTTCGGGCCAATATTAGCCTGTATATAATTATAAGTTATAGAATTTTTATAATTTAATAATAATGTTTCTTTATTACTATTTTTTGAGTGAAAATTGATTTATAAGAGATTTAGCTTTATTCTTAAATTATAAACTTTTAACTTTTTATTTAGATTTATTATCTTTTATTAATAATATTTCATTTCGAGCCTTTTAATAGCAAAAAAGAAAAGAGTACTTTTCAATTAATATAGAATTAGATAATATACTTAATTAATTAAATATATATTAATATGTGTTTTTTAAATTTAAAAATAATAATAAATAAAAGAAATATCGAGTATATACTCTATATATATCATGAAGAATAGCTATGTCACTTGGTCACCTTAATTAGAAAGTAGATATATATAGTAATAATAAACTAAATTGACTTAAAATATAATTATAAGAACTATATCTATTTTATATATCTAAATCAAATAATGAAATTATTTAATTAGATTAATAGAACTTACTAATATTAATAATAAAAGAGTGTTTTATTATTATATAAATAGGTATTTTAGAGAAATACTATATTTAATTATATAGTATTATATAAAATAGTGATTTTCATGATATATCTTTTAAATTGATTAATATTTTAATAATTGTATTAAATAATTTATAAAATAAAGAAAGGAAAATTGGTAGATAATAAATATTATAAGTATTAATGAATTTATTTTCTAAGTAATTATTGTGAATTTGACTTATTGAATAGATATATTTATAAACAAAAAAAATTAAAATGTATAAAATATATGAGTTTTATAGTAAAACAAATGAAAAGTTAGTATGTAAATATAGATAACTATTAAAATGAATATAGATTCTTAAATAAATAATTTAATAAATTAGTTTTTTATATATAAATTGATTTTATATTATTATTTATTTAAATCAAATAAATATTTCTAGAACTTGATTTGAAAAATGATTTTGTATAGTGTTTTTATAGTATCAATAGAAATTAATAGAATTTAAAGGTTATAAAAACTTTTAGATATAATAATTAGTTAATATTATTAGAAGTAGACAGCAAGTTGTATATAGTAAGTGATATATTGAATATATATATATCCAGGAAGTTCGAAAAAGGAGTTTTATAATAGTGTACATATATTATACATATACTATATATGTAATTTCCAATATCCTCCCTATAATAGAAATCTATTATCTGAATTATATAAACTCTATATATATATATATTTATAAAAAGTCTTATTAACTCTTATAATAGTACTAATGTTTTAGTATTACCTATAGTTTCTATATCTTTAATAAAATTCGATAACCCTACGATCTAATATTATATTGT
Organism: Botrytis fragariae; assembly: GCF_013461495.1. Lineage (NCBI taxonomy): Eukaryota > Fungi > Ascomycota > Leotiomycetes > Helotiales > Sclerotiniaceae > Botrytis > Botrytis fragariae. Next base: position 3,269,516 of record NW_023500989.1, on the reverse strand, counting down.
AGTATAAGAATACTCTTTTATCTAAATCCTATTTTCCCTATTTATATCAAATAAAATCCAATTTACTATAAGAAAATATAGTAATACGAATTCGATCTACTTTTATAAAATCCCTTTTATATATACACTAATGAATTACTTTGAATTTGTTATTTTCGAATCATAGGGTTATCTTTTTAATACAATAAACAATCCAAATTCAATTTCATATAAACAAACCTTTAGCTTATCTATTACCCCATATAATTTTCTTAAAATAATTAATTTAGTTAATTTGATTAATTTAATCGATTTATAATAAATTAATTAATTTGACTAATTAAAACAGTTTTTAATAAATTCGATAGATTTAATGAATATAGTAAATCTAATAAATCTAATGAAATTATTGAAATAGATGAAATTTATCAATTTAGTCAATTTAATTAATTTGATTAATTTAAATTAATCAAATTAATTAAATCAATCAAAATGGTTGATTTGATTAAATACAATACTAGTATTTATTAATTCTTCTTAATATATATATATTTAATATTCCAAATCTAATTCTAAACCTTTTTTATAAATTATAAAGCTGGGGTATATAAATTGTTTTATAAGAATATTAGTAATTTATTCAATTCCTAGAATTTATATAATATATAATCTTTTTGTATCAATTATATCTTTCCAAATATAATATTATTAAATATCGATATACTTTGTTTTACTATAAAACTTGTTCTCTTATATTTAATCAATTCTATTTGTATTATTATAATATAATATTAGAATAAAGGATTTTTCTTTAGAGCTTTTATTTAAATCTTTTATTAGCTTTTTTATTCAAATTAATTCTTTTATATCCTTATTTGCTATTATAATTTCAGTTTTTATTATACAAAGAGATATTGATTTCTGTTTTGTTAAAGACTACATTATAGTATTATTATATTTAATAAAAGCTATTTCTTGAACAGATTTCCTATTAGCTAAAGATCCCCATATTAAGTCTATATAAACTTAATATTCATATAAAAGTATATTAAATCGATTTGAATAGATTATACTAATTGAATATATATTAATAAGATATTAAAGCAAGTGTTTTGTAAGTACTAAATGATTTTCCCCCAATATATATATAACATAAGCAAACTAGCCTATAGTATATACTATATTTGATTATATATAATTAAAGGAGTAGATAGTACTATCAACAATTTGTAAATAAAGAGTTTTATTGTTTTTATATAATAACTTTTTTTTCTCTATATCTCAAATTACTATATCTAAAGAAAAAGGCAAATTCTTAATATTAAAAAGATTAATTCTAAATCTATATAAAATCTTTTTTATATAGTTTAATTAATATATTTTAAGTAATTGATTCTATTAATTATACTTTATCTGAATACTTAGGAATATACTAATTTCACCCAAATCTTTACATTTCCATTTATTTAAGATTATTTTTTTTATTAAATTTATATTAATACGATTTTCTATTATTAATAGATTATTTATATATAATAGAATATATACTTTCTTTTTTATAAAGAGATTTAAATCTACTATAAATTCCTTAAGTCTAATCTTTTTGAAAAATCTTTGAATAACAATTCATCAAATTCTTAGTACTTGTTTTAGTTTATAAAATGACTTTTTCAGTTTAAGATATAATTTGTTTTTGAATCTAATCTTAGAAAAAATTTCTTTAAAAAAATTTAGTATTTCTATAAGGATTTTTATATTTGTTAGCTTATTATTCAAAAAGATAATATTAATATTTATATTATTAATCTCTAAATCTTTTATAATAGCTTTAACTAATAAAATATATAATATTGAATATTTTATTATATTAATAAAAATCTTTTAAAAGTTTATTCTATATCTTTAAAGATATCCTTTAATTATTAATTTTACTTTTTTTTTAATTAATCTATTAAATTGATTTAATTTATTTTTCAGAATATATCTACTCTTTAATAGCTTTTAATCTACAAGTATAGCTTTATTTATAATCTTGAAAATATTATTATTCTTTAAACTCTATAATTCAAATCTAATTATTTTTATTTATATTTAAATATCCTTTTATATAATGTTTTCAAACTCTATTAATTCTTCAAATATTGAATTAGAGTTACTAGCTAAATAATCTTTAGAATATATAAAGATAATATATAATATAATTATATACTAAATAATCTAATTACTAAAAATCTTTTTTAATTATTTCTTATAACTTTTATTTAAAATATTTCGAATTAGAATAATTATAGAAATAGATCTAACTTTTGGAATTTCTATAACTATTTATATTCTTTATTTTAAAAATAAAGATACTTATATTTTTTGTATTGGCTTAATAATCTATAGTTATTATTATTATAATATTTATAAAGAATAAATCTAAACTTATAGCTTATTTTGAATCTAAATATTCTATTATTTATTAATATATATTTATATATCTTTTTATACTTATTATACTTTTCTTCTTTTTATAATATTATTATATAAAAAAGGTTTTCTTTTATTTATTATCCCAGATTATTCTGGAATTACTTTTTCTTTAAAATCTTTAAGGGAATATCTATATTCATTAAAATCAACATTTACTATTCTATTTATAATCATATTATAAAGACTAAAGAGGAAATAAATATTATTTCTATTTATTTTAATAAAAATATAATTTTCTTTGAATATTCTAAATTTGAATTTCTTTATTATTAAATTAAATTGCTATAAATTTCTAGTTTATATTTTATAACCAAATATTCTAAGTTTCTTGAAATTAGATTATTAATTAAATATAGTTTTGTATAGTATGATTATTGAGAAGAGTATTTTAGCTTCTTTAAAAGATAGGGATTTAATAAAAGATCTGTTTTTCAGATATATAGCATACTTAATTATAAGTTTTTATATATTAAATCTTATTTCTAATTTATTTAATAGTAATCTAAATATTATATTAATATCTTGAATCTTTTTTTTTATAATTCTGTTTATAGAATACTTTCCTAATAATAATAATTCAAAAATTAAATCTTTTTTTAAAATCTTTATTTGGAATTATTATTCAAATTCATTTTTATTATTATTTATTCTGATTATAGCAACTTTCGAGTTAAATTCTTTTTTAATTTAATTAATTAAATCCATTAATATAAATATAATAGTATTTATAAATTTATCTTTTATATATTTGATTTATATAGCTCTAATTATATTATTAATAATTATAATAAAGTATTTATTATTATTCTCTAAGAATTCCTAAATTCCTAAAAGATTTATATAAAGATAATATAATCTTATAGGAATATAAATAGTAATATATTTATTGAAATACTTATTTATTCTTTTTATAAGATATAACTTATAAACTTTTTGATTAATAATTTTTGTCTTTCTAATATAATAAAGATTATTTAAAGCTTTTTTTAATTTCTTTAATTAATTATAATTAAGATAATTAAATCGATAATATATAATCTCTATTTTATCATTATTTGAATTAATATTTTTAATTTCAGAATTTAAATAAATCATATAAATATAATAAATAAAAGATTATCTAATAATATAATTCTTATTAATTTTTCTTATAAATATTTCAAATTATTCATTTTTTTAATAAAAAACTGAATCCCCTTTGAATATGACTTTTCATCTAATTAATATAAGTATTCCAATTAATATAAAATAAATAGATTTAAAGTCTTTAATATATTATACATCTTTTAAAGTAAGATTCCCAATTATAACTATTTCAAAGATAATACTAAAAACATTTATATTACTTACAATCTTTATATACTAAAAAGTATTCTAATATATAATATTTTATAGATTTATAAATAAACCAATAAAATAATAGGAAACTTCAAAATCAAGTATTCATATATAATCATTAAATGCTTATATATATATAGTACTAGCAAAATAAAAAGAAATAATATATTCCGATTTCGCTATTATAAAGTATACAACAGCTATATATATAAAACCTTTATTAACTATCTTATTATTTCTTACTACTTTTCTAGCTTTAATATAAATAAAGTAATCTTTTTATACATATCCCTTCTTTCTACAGAAATTATAATTAGAACTATTTATCTTAATAACTTTATTAGCCTTTAATAAATATATTTCTTTATCATTTCCTTAATATTCTCTATAACCTCTAAATCCTCCCTTTCCTTAAGCTCCTTTTAATCTACATCCCCAAAAGACTCCTTATATAATATAAGCTGATATAGAGTTTATATTAGTTTAAAAAACTCTCTCAGCTTACTATAAAGTATATAATATATCTTAAAGATTTATATTTATAAATATAATGAAATTGTATTATATCTATCAGACTTCTATATTTAATAATATATTTAAGAACTGAATATAAATATTTATATCAATAATAGATTACTTTGTTTTAAATATTTTATACTTATATTCAATAAGGCAATTAAGGAAAACTTAAATAGTTTCTATTTTTGAATTAAATTATTTATAAATAAATAATCTTTAAAAATTCTGAATATATTAAGGATTTATAGTATTATTAAATATTAATAGCTTTATTTAAATATCTAAAAAATTATTTATTATAAATAGAGATACTAATTGAAAGTAATATATTAAAATTAGATAGAAATTAATAATATTAATAATAATTCCTTTCTTATTCTTTTAATCTATAATTTTTAAATAAAGATCTATTAATATCTCTTTTTTCTTTATATATATTCTTAATATATTAGTTTCTAATATTATAAATATAATATATTTATAAAAGTCCATTTAATTATTATCTTTAAAGATAATAAAAGATTTATACTTTGATTCAATTAAAGTTGAATTTATTATATTTGAATAATATGAATTTTCATATTAAAATATATTATAAAGAAAATAAAAAAGAAAGCTTTTTATAATATAATACTTATAATCTATTAGAAATAAATAATAAATTGTATATAATAAGTAATATATTAAATATATATATATTTGAAAAGTCTAGAAAAGGAGTTTTATAGTAGTGTGTATATACTATATATATGCTATACATGTGATTTCTAATAAATATAAATATAAAATAGGAATATTTCCTATCTTTTAGACTTAGTTTTTGAGTTATTTTCATTTAGTTTTTATTATATCTTCCTTAATTCAAGAATTGCTTTTTAAAAGGATTATACTTTTATTATTTTATGAATTTTTTGTTATTAAATAATTTCTTTAGATTTTAATTAATATATATAAATAATTATATATAATTCCTTTGCGATTTTTCCTTTTTATAATTTCTTATTATTCTATTTGAAAATAATAGATTCTCTGATTTATTAAATAAACTATATAATAATATTAAATTTAATTTTTCTATTATTATTTACTTAAATTGATTTGGAAAAAGATTATTTATATAAAAACTATTTAGTTTTAATATATTTGAATATGTTAGGAATTCCTTAAGAAAGGTATATAATAATAAACAAAAAATATTTTATTTATTTAATAATAAAACTAATCATATTATTATTATATTTATAAATTATAAGGATTTATTTATTTGTCCTATTTACACCTTTAATTCTAATAAACTCTTTTTATATGATAAAAATTCTAAAACTTTATTTTCTTTTTTTTATTCTAAATTTTCAACCCCTAAGCCCAGATCTATTTCCAAAGAAATATTAATTTATAAAGATTAATTAAAAACTATTATACAGAATATAAGAAATAAAGATAATAAGAATTATATATTTTATATAAAATATATTCAATCCTTTTTATTTAATTGTTATAAGAATTATAGAAAATGTTTTAAGAAAAAACGAAATTCTTCTTTCAAATATTAGAAGTATTAGATATATCAATATTTATTTTTTCTAATATTTTTATAATCTTTAATTATTTATTTAATAAAACTTTGAAACTCTGATTATATAATATTACTTAGGAAAATAAATATTTATAAAAACTTTGATTATTTATTATATTAAGCTAATACAGATTTTTAGAAAATAATTTCAAATAAAAAATCTATTTATATTATAATATTAATTATATTAATAATAGAAAAGAGAATAGTAAATTCTTTAATCTTAATTCACTTTTATTATTAATACAAAGTATTTCTTTTTTTGTTATTAAACCATCCCAATTATTTATACATCCTTCTCTAATCAAAAGATTATTATTTTTCTTTTTGACTAAAAAACAAAGATTTATTTTTTCTTTTCAATTTCTGATTATAAAGTATACAAAGATTAATATAAAAACTTCTTTTATTATAAAAATAAGGTTTCAATTTACTAAGGATTTTAAAGAATTAATAGTTTTTGTAAATAAAAATAAAAAGATTATATTTGAAATTAAGAATAATAATAATTTCAATAATAAATATTATATTGTTGGTAATAAAGATATAATTGATTTTAATAATAAGTTTATTAAAAAGAAAAAATAATTTGGTTTATTGTAGTTTGAGATTGAATTTGTTATAAAAAAGTAAGCTTTTAAGAATAAATATATTATATAAATTTCAATAATATTATTTGATTATTATAATTATTATTTAATATAATATTATTATAATCTTATTAAGAATAGTTAAAGTTATATTTATTATAATTTATTTAATTTTTTTAATCCTTATATTTATATTTCAAAGATTTAATAGGGATATAAAATAATTAAACTTTTATTATAATAAATTCTTAATTAATTTATTTACTATTATTTTTATAATAAATAAATAAATAAAATAAAAATTGCTTTTTGTATATTCTTAATATAACTATATATTTTGTATATTAATGTATTTTAACTTAATAATGATTCTTTTGTTTTTATTAATAATTAATCTAATAATTTATTAATTATTACAAAAAATTATAATTAGCTATTTAACTATAAAATTGATTTTCTTAAAAAAGCAAAATATTATTAATATCTTTTTTGATATATACTTAATTTCTAGTAATTTAGCTTTTATTATTAATATAATTATTATATTCTATCTAAAAGCTTTTTATACTATTAATATAATTATTATATTCTATCTAAAAGCTTTTTATACTATTAATCCTTTAAATAAAAATATTAGGAATTCTTAAGATAATTTTCTTGATTTCTTATTATTAACAAATAAGGAATCTGAAAACAATAATAGCTATAGAATTTGTTTTCTATAATATCCAATTATATAATATTTTATATTTTAGAAATATTAAATATAATAATCAATTATTTTTATATAACCTAAAAATAGATTAATTAAAAAGTAACTAAATTGGAATATTACAAAAACTATATTTACTCTAATTATAATTATTATATATAATATTAATTCTATCTTTTCTTAATATATTTATATAAATATAATAATTACTTATTCATCGAATTTTATAAATTTTATAATAAATAGTGAAATATATAAATTACTTTTATTGAGATTAAATTTCTTTATGATTTTCTTAATATATATATTATATACTAACTATAATTTCTTTATCTTTTAATTACAAATGATTTGAATATTTAAGAATTACTTTATATTATTTAGATTTCTCAATTTATAAATTGTTTTGATATGTTACAGCGGGTAATAATATATCATGTGGCAAGTGTCATATAATGGAGCCTTTGGAGCTTCGGATCCAAGGAACTAGGAGCTTTGGAGCCTAGGATCTAGGAGGGCTTTAAATGGAACAGAACCTTAGGTTTTGTAAAGAATAAAGACTTATATAAGAAATAAAATTTTATTATAATATAGAGCTTTATGCTTAAGAACAATCATTAGTTTTATTACTATAGTTACAAGAATTGTAATTAGTTATAATCTTATTGAATTCCTATTTGAAGTTTAGTCTAAACCATCTTGAGAGATCTTTAACCATTTCCATGTGACCCTAGAGGCAGCTCCCGTAACATGATATTAGAAATAATATTATTAATTATAAATACATTTTTATAATAATATATAATTTATATATTATTTATAAAAAATAATATTAAAATAATCTAATCTAAATTTATAAAAAGATAGAATTCTTTTTTATACTAATTTAAATCTAGATTCTTTAATATTTTATTAAAGTCTTTAAACTAAATAGTAAAAGAATTTCAGAAATTATGTAATATATAATCAAGTATTATATATTTATTTAATTTCTTAAATTTATTAGATAAATAGCAAACTACAAATATACCTAATAAATCCCTTTAAACATTAACAAATATATTTATAATATCAAATTGTTTTATTTCCAAATCATATTTCACTATTAAAACTATAACAATTCTAAATAATCTTCTAGCGAATATAATAATATAAATTAATTCAATTATATTTTTAGTTTAAAGATTACTATAAACAATTAATCTAATTCTACATCTATTAAGAAATCCTGATTTATTACATTTGTATATAAATACCCATTATAATAAAATAAAAGTAATTAATATATTTTCTATATTTATCTTATACTAGGTTTTATAATCTTTTAGATTGTTTATTTCAATCTTATACTCACATTTGAACCATTTTCCTAAAAAGTAATCTTTAAAATAATAATAATATTACAATGATTTAAGTAATCCTAAAAGATACAATTTAAATAGCTCCTCTAAATAATCCTTTTTTAAAATATTAAATAAACTAGTTTTTATTTATATAATAAAAGCAATCACACTATATACAATAATAAATAAATACTATTCCTTCTATTTATCTATATTTAAATAATTAAATCAAAATATAATATAAAAATCTTTAATATATAAATTACCTTTTTATAATATATTTATAATAAAAATACTTATAAATATCTAATTATATAATAATATTTTATTCTATAATTTCTTTTATTGTTAAATAAAATATTAATGATTTGTAGATATATTGATATCAAAAATTAATTAATTAAAATCAAAGGATTAATACTTATCTAGATTAAGAGTTAAGTAAGGAATTTCGATTCTTATAATTCTTTATCTTTTGAATATTCAATCAAAAAGCAATAAAATTTGATTTTCCTTAAATTAATCAATTATATATATTGAGAGAAATAATCTTTTCAATAATATTACTTTCTTAATTGTATATAAATCTATAATATTAATAGAACAAATATCTGAATTGTTTTTATATTTTCTGTATATAATTTGGGTAGTATTACTAATATATTTATATTTTATATTTTCTAGTTAATTATTATAATTACTTTATACTATCAAAATAGAATATATAAATTTTTTTACCTAATTAATTTGTTTTTAAATGAAAATTCAATTTTTTACTTCTGAAGCTTTTTTAGAATATAAAGCCTTATATATATTACTACTTTTAAGATTTAATAATATACTTTTACCCCCCAAATATACTCCCAAGTTCTATTCTTTTTAAAATATATTTATAATATATATAATAATATTATTAATCTCAATAATAATATATATTGAAATTATTATATTATTCTTTTGATTATTAATAACATGGTTTATCAGTGCGTGGCCCATATCAGTAGATGGCCCATCTCATTTTACATACAAAATTCGTTTATGTATAATCATACACTTTCTTTATTTATTTATTAAATCTTTTAAAATCTGAATATATAAAATTTAATCATAATTGTATTATAAAAATCTAATCTTTTTTTAAAAATTCGAATTAATATAAGAGTTATTATAGAAATAGTTTTTTTGTAACGAAAATCGTAACAATTTCTACTTTTCTTAGAATATAATAAGAAAATTTATATTAAAACTATATATTCAAAAGACTGAATTTTAATTATTATTTAATATTCTTTTTTATTAAGAAAATAATGATTGGTTATTAAAATATGATTATTAAAAAAAGCTTAATTTTGGTGTATTTTTGAAGTGGGCCATCTACTAATATGGGCTATGTACTAATAAACCATGTTAATTCTATTAATATTAATTATTTTTAAATATCAAAAATTAATATAAATTACTATAATTTTTGATTTATATAAATATTAATAATTAAGTGATTTATAATTAATAATATGGATAATTGGAGATATTTATAAAACTAAATATTTAATACTTTATTTAATAACTTAAATAATTAAGCTTTGAAAGAGCTAATATTATATAAATAAATAACAATTTATACTATTTCAATCTATAATAAATCTAATATCCCTAAGTATTAAAAGGAATAGAAGTTACTGGTACTAATCATGTACTATGATTAGTAATATGGTTACCTAAATAGGCTAAATTAAACGAACCATAGACAGATATATTGATTCCCTTGAAGGGGAGTAAAAGGGGATCAAGATGTCTATATATATAGTAATATAATCAATATAGAAGCCTCTTTTATTCAATCTTTTAATAGATTATAAGTCTGGATAGTATAGCCTCTAAACATAATTGATATGATCATTATTATAATCCAACTTACAGAGTTGAAAAGTGTATGGTACTATTCTATAACTAGTATATAGTGCTATAATCACTATTATTATTAATTTGTAGAGTTGAAAGAGTATATAATACTATTTACAAACAAAATATACATGGTATAACAAAAAGGCATATAATACTAATTATACTTATATTTATAATTTGTATAGATTTATTTATATAAAAAAAGGAAAAGAAAAACCTTGTAAATTCTTTGTATAAATATCAAAATAAACGAAATCAAAAAGCAAATAAAAAGTATTTTGAATTTTATTTAAAAGACTTATAATCGATAGTTTTAATAAATAAAAATATAATTAAAAGAAAAGGATTAATTCTATATAATTGAGTTTATATTACAAAAGTATACTAAGATTAGAGAAGTTAGGATGAAAGTTGATGATATTAAAGTTTTTCTAATCCTTAAAGGAAGTAAAATTATGAATATCAGGCTTAATTTAAATAAGAAGATTAAATATTTGAAAGATGAAGCTAGTATACTATTATATATATATAGATTATTTAGTAACAATAATAAAGTACTTGTTAACAAGTATAATATAGTATAAATATTATAGAACTATCTGAAATTAAAGTATTCAAAAATTAGTAATATTATAGTCAATTTGTATTTGATAATAATCTAAACATTCATTTTTAAGCCTATTAGCTATCCAGAGATAACTATTATTAAAACCTGGGATAAATTGAAAAAATATTAATACAAGTTTAATACTATTAATTCTATATTTAAGAATTTATATAAAAACAAAGCTTTATTTTTAATTCTAACTAGAAATCTTTTAAACAAATATCAAATAATAATCGATGCTATAAGCATTCAAAATATACTAATAATAAAAAACAAGATTAAATATCTTATAGCTAAGAAACTCAATATTCAGAAGATAGAACAAAGCTATATTACTAATGGAAAGTATATAATCCTAAAATAATAAAAAGAATATAAAGAATTAAATCTATCTATAAAGCAAGATCAAAATAATAAAGCTAAAATCTATACTTATTATTTTTATAAACAAAAAGAATACTTTCTATATAATTATAAAAATCTTATACTTACACAAATTTTAATCCATAATTATTATAAAGCTGAGTAATAAAAAGCAATATTCAAAAAGATAACTAAAGTATTATTTGCTAAGAAAAAAAGTAATCACACTTATCTTATAAATAACGAAAGTTTTCTAATTAATCTTGATTCATTAGAAAACAAAAAAGAGTTTAATAACAAAAAATATCATATTTCTAAAGAATTCATTTATAAAACTATCTCTTTTTGCTAATATACAGATACTAATATTTCCTTATACATATTTAATTAACTTTCTCTTTTTAAAAATATTAAGAAAATAAAAAGAAAAACAATAAAAGTTGATAGGGAAATTATATATTATAATCGGATAAATATTACTATAATAAAGCTAGAAAACAGAGGCATAATTTTATTCTCAAAAACATTATATATACTGGGATTAGAAATCAATCTTTTCTTTAATAAAAAAATTTATAAAACTAAATTTAAAAACAAATTCAATTTAAATCATATATATTTTTAAAAAAATGAAATAAATATTATTAAAACAAAAATGAATAAAGGAATTTATATAATCTCAGATATTACAAAAGGATATAAAGATATTACTCTTTAAAATATAAAGATTATTAATAATATAGAATCAAACAAAATTATAATAGAAATCTTCTTGAATAAATCTAAAAACCTAAAAAACTATCTATTATAATATAAACAATTCAATTATTTTAATCTAAAAAAGATATAAAATCTTTATAAAATTACTATATTAGGAAAACTAATCAAAGTCCTATTCAAAATCTTTATATACAAAGTTTATATATTTACTAAAATAAAGAATCTAATTCTAAAACAATTCAATCTTTATAAAACAAAAAGATTAAAATTTATTTATTTTGATATTATTAATCTATTCCTAAAGTCTTTATAAAAAAACTATTATTTCCTATTAATTATAAATAATTAAATAAAAATAAACTAAATTTTAATTCTAAAAATAAAAAACAAAGCTATACCAAAACTAAAGAAATAGAAAACTAAATTGAAATTAAATATAGATAATAAGATATTAACTATTCGAATTGATAATACATTAGAGCTAATTCAAGTTATTAAAAAATAGAATTCTAAAACTCAATCGAAATTAATTATTATAGTATTATCTTATTAAAATGAAACTACTAAGAGAAACATTGGTATTACTAAAGCTGATATAAGAGTTATACTAAAAAAAGCTAAATTACTATTAGAATTCTAGGATAAAGCTATTAAATATGATATATACTACAGGAATAGAATAAATACTAAATTAATTATTAATAATAATATTATTAGTTTTATTAAAATGTTTATAAAATTAATTCCGAATATTAGTTATTATAGAATATAAGAAAACAAATACTATATATATATTAATTTAAAAATAATCCTAAAGGATTAATAGTATAATAAATTATGAGATATAATTCAAATAGGTATTTTTATAAGATATTTATATATAATTAATAGGTATATTAGAATGTATTTACTAAAGTTAGGCTATATTATATAAGCAAGCTAAGTAATTATAAACAAATCTAAAAGGGGGGAGATCTAAACTTGAGAATAAGAAATTTTATATTAAAATCTTAAGGTATAAAAAATGTCATTTTTGATAGAAAATTGAGAGATAAATCTTATAAGATATAAGAGATATAAAAATCCTTATCTAAATCATTATAAGATGCTATTATTTCTAAATATTTGAAAATTGTAATTTCTAGTATATCTAAAATCAACAATATTCAGTAATTCAATAAAGATAGTAAAGGGAATATTATTGAGATTAATCCTTTTACAAAACTAATTCTATTTTTAGGAATGAAAAAGATAGAAATACTAGATATAATATCTATAACTAATAAATCTTTAATTGAGACTCCAATTATATATATAAATATAAATCTTTTCAAAAGATACTCTTTTCGAAAATATAAATAAAACAATAATAAACTAGATAAATATATCCAAAAACTAATAAAAGTAATAATAATAATATTCTCAATAAATCTAAATAAAAATATTATTAAATATATTATGATCTCTATACCTCTTATACTAAGAATCGATTTAAGTATTAAAATGAAATTGTCCAAAAACCTTCAATTAATCTTAGAAAGTTCAATAAATAAGGATATAGCTTTCCTTATAGAATAGATCCTAGATATCCCTATTCCTATTATATATAATCAAATAATCTCGAACTCTAAATATAGAGAAAAATAGAAGTAAGTTATTAAAGAGGAAATCAGCTTATCAATTATAAATAATATTTAAAAAGAATATATTCTATTAAAAGAAAGGAATCTTATTTTAATTAAATGAGTATTTATAATAAAGACGAAGAACAATAAGATTGAGAGATTTAAAGTATAATTAGTAATAAGAGATTTTAGTTAAATTCTTGAAAAAAACTATAATGAAATATTCGTTTCTATAATGCGGCTTGATATACTCTGTTTGTTCTTAGTAATCACTGTAAAAGAAAATTTGGAGTGCTGATATTTTAATATAAAGAATACTTTTACAAAATCTTATTTCAAAGAAGAAATATATCTTATATTATTTTAAGAAGTTAATATATTAGATAGAAATGTTTTATATATATTATAGAGTTTATATAATTTCAAATAAATTAGATAAAATTGAAATCAACTTTTAAAATCCAAATTGATTAATTAGGGCTTTACTTAAAATCTCATCAATTCATATTTATATATATATACTACTTAATAATTTAATCTATTAATTTATATTAATAATATAATCACCTCCTCAATTTTAAAAGATTAATTCAATTAATTCTTTATAATATTTTCCTTATACTTTAATACTAAGAATCTAGGGGAGATTAGTAAGATTCTAGGTATTAGGGTTATAAGAGATTGAGTAAATAGATTATTCATATTAAATCAAGAAGAGTATCTGGAAGCTATATTTATTAAATTCGAAATCTTATATATTTAATATTATATTAAGAAGATATCTATCGCTAATTACTTATATCTATAATTTGCTATAGAAAATAATAAATTAATTGATATTATTGAATATTAATAAGCTATAAGTAGTCTTATTCATTCAATAATATATATAAAACTAGATATCTCCTTTATACTAAACTGGCTATTATAGTACATAGCAAAACTAATAAAATATTATGGAATAGGAGTAAAGAATTTAATATAATACTTAAAAGCTATAATCACTTAGAAACTTAAATATGGGTTTAAGGGAATATAATACTAAATTATAAAGAAATATAATCTATTAGTAAATATTATAAAAGTCTTTATTAATATAGATTAAATAAGTAATCAATATAATTGAAAAAGTATTTCTAAGAGAGTTATTATATTCTATAGAGGATTGATATTATAGATTAGTAAAAAGTAGAATTCAATAGTAATATCAAATATTGAATTTGAATATATATTAATAATAATGTTTATTAAATAAGGGAAATAGTTAGCTCAAATATTCAAAAATCTTAAAAAAACGGAATATATATCTGTATATAGAGATATTATTTAATTATTAGATGATAACTAAGGAGTAATAGCTTTAATCAAAAACCTATATTTATATGAATAATTAAAATATATTGATATATACTACTACTTTATTAGGGATTTTACTAAAAAAGAAAAGGTAGTAATTAGCTATATTAATATATTGGATATAGTAGTAGATGGGATAATCAAACCTTTAATAAGAGTAGTATTTGAAAGGTTCAAAGAAATATTAGGATTGAGATAATAGAGATATAGAGGATTAGAAAGATTAAAGGTAGTAATTCTTATAGGGGAGTATTAAAAGGAATAGAAGTTATTAGTATTAATTATATACTATAATTAGTAATATGGTTACCTAAATAGGCTAGATTAGACGAACTATAGACAGGCATATTAGTCCCCTCGGAGGGGAGTAAGAGGGGACCAAGATGTCTACACGCGTAGTAATATAGTTAATATAGAGGCCTCTTCTATTCAATCTTTTAATACTAAGGATATTTATATCTTAATTTATTTAGTAATTATTTTTTATTCTATTTATTCTAATTCTTCATTTAATTTATATATATTAAATAATAATAATTTTAGTTCTATACCTTCAGTTTTAATTTATTTCTTGAATATAGTATTTCTTATAATTCTAATAACTAAAATATTATTATTTTACTTAATATAAATTATTAAAAGATTATATTTTTGGAATATTCAAATAAGAAAGTATTAAATTATCTCAAAGATCTCAAAATATATTTTTTAATATAATAAGAAATTAAAGATTTTTTTATTATATATATTTTTAATTATTAAAAGCTAAAACACTTTTGTATATATATATAGAAAATCGAATAAATCCTATTATATTTTATAAAAGGAATAAGATAATTAATATTTATTAGAAGCTTATAATATTATTTGCTTAATATAAATATATATATAATTTATATATTTGATTTTAATAAATTCTTTTATTTTTATATTTCTTATTACAAAAACAAAATATTCAAAAGCTTCTTTTTCTAAATATTCTAATTTTTTATATTATAATTCTATAGAGTCTTTTTAAGATTTAAATGAATCTTTTGATTTATAAAATAAATATATAATTTTTATATTAAATATGGAATATATAAGAATATATAAATTTATTAATATAAAATTTAAAAAAAATAAATAAAAGGAAAATAATTTATATTCTAAAAATAAAAGATTATCTTTATAGATATATTGAATAATAATATAGTTATTCTTAAGATTGTTTTTTTATAAAATAAAATTCATTTCTAAAAACTATATTTCTATTTTTATAAGTTTTATTTTCAAAATAATATTAATATAAAATCTAGGGATATAAATAATATCAAAAAGAATTAGATTATCTTTTGAATTCTAAAGTTTTTATAGAATATTTTTAATTATTTAAATATTTTATTCAACGATTTGAAATCTTATAGTTTTTATTTTAATATAATCTAATTATAAAAAAATACATATTTATTTCTATTAAGAAAATCAATATTATTAATAAAATATATAGTATTATTATTATTAAATATAATATTATTAAAGAATAAATGGAGTAATCCAAATAATATATTATATATTTTATAGTCAAATTAATTTTAAATGATATAGGCTATTATTCTTATTCTTAGATCTCTAAAATCTAATAATTAAAAAACCCTGCTTTTTAAATTAATTTATTTTTTTTGTTTTTAATTCTTTTATACATTTGATTATTGATTATTCTTAATTCTTTTTTATATATTATTATATTCATTTTTAATTAAAATAAATAAATTCCTAAAACTATATTTACTTATAAAAACTAGTTTTATTAATCAATAGATTTTGAAATAATATTTGGAATTAGCTTTTCTATTTTTTCAATCAGATTTTAATTTATAAAAACAATAATATTGATTATTATTCTTTTTAGATTATTCCCTTTTTTATATATTCTCTTTTTCTTATAAATTATCTAGATTTTGCTTAATTTAAAAATTGATTATTAAAAATATATCCTTACCTTTTAATACTAAAGAATTTTGATAAACTAATCTATCAAAAATATCTCCAAATTGCTTTAAAAAGTAGTTAGGGATTTCAAATTAATTATTAATTTCAATCTAAATAAATATAATAATAGCTTATATAAAAAGTATTTATATACTTATAATCTATAGAAAATTAATAATTACTAAATTATTTTTAACCTCAATATAATAAGATTTTATATTTATATAAACTTTAGTTCATTTATTATACTATTTAATAGAATTAATTTGATCTAGAATTACTTATTAAAGAATATTTCGATATTTTTATATAATAACTAATTTTTTTATTATAATTATAGATACAAATTTATTCTATAGTTTTTAAATAATCATTTTAAATAATAAAACTTTAAATTCATTATTTTCAATTATCAATTCTATAAAACAAGAAATATTCACTATTTCAATAATCCATTTATAACATTCTAATACAATTTATATATAATATTATATTTATCTCTTTTGCTACGATATTCTCCTTATAATACTAAATACTCTATAGAGATATTCTAAAAGATATAAGAAATAAATAAAGAAATAAGATTCATTTGAATATCTCCTTTTTGATCTTATTTAAATCTATTTTGATATATAATAAAATCTTATTTATATTTTACTTAATTGATTATATTATATTTACTCATAAATTCCAAGATTTCAATAAATTCAAATAAATCCTTAATAAACCAATCTTCCTTATAAATAAAGATTACTTAATGAAAATTTTTATTATCTTTCAAGGATTTTCTAATCTTAATTGAAATAATCAAAATAATCTTATTTTTGAATAATTTGATATCCTTCTAAATACTTTTTGATATATAAAGATATTATAAATATAAAAATCATTTTAATTAATATCTATAAATAATTAAGCAAATAATTTCTAAAGAGTTATATTTTGATATAACAAATTATAATAAAATTGAATATAAAAGGATATTTTATATTTGAAGTGAATCAAAAGATATATATATATATATATATATATAATTTGAATACTAATCAGGCTTATAACTATTATAGAGAATAGTTATATCATTTGATTACTTTAATTAGGAAATAAATATATATAATAATAATAAATTAGATTGATTTAAGATATAATTATAAGGATTATATCTATTTTATATATCTGAATCGAGCAATGAAATTGCTTAATTAGATTAATAGAGTTTACTAATATTAATAATAAAAGAGTATTTTATTATTATATAAATAGACATTTTAGAGAAGTACTATACTTAATTATATAGTATTATACAAGACGGTGATTTCCGTGACAATATAATATATATAATAATAAGAATTAAAGAAATATATTATTTCTAAAATATAGCTTTATAAATAAAGTGATTTTATAACTTTTATATCTATTCAAAATAAGCAATTAAGGACTATCGAGAACTACTAATATTATGAAAAAAAAAATACTCTATTTGTGACGACAACAGGTTCAAGGCATAGTAGAAAAGAATCAATTATCGTAACTAGAGAATAACAAACTACTATATAAAGAATGAATCTATAAGAGGCTTTTATAGGCCTGAAGAGAACCAGGAGGGAACCAAGAGGAGACTAAAGCGAAGCGAGATTTGCCCTGCTAGATGGGGCAAATGGATGACTAATCTAGGCCTGAGGCCGGATCGTCACACTATTCAATTACTTTAAAATTATTCTATTAATTATTCATTTACTATTTATAGTAATGAAGCTTTATTTATTATATAAAAAAAATCTTTAGAGAATTGTTAATATTAAATATTTTGAAAATAATTAATAGATTAATAGCTTTTTTATTAATTGAAATATATTCAAATAAAAAAGGTTTATATTTTTAAATTAGATTTTTATTGAGAATCTCTTATCGCTAGTTTATTTATATCTTAATTCTTTATGATATTAGCTTTATCTATATTCTATTTATTTTTTGATTTAATATACTTAATATCAAAAAGATTAAGCTTTTTAAAAAAAATTAATATATTGATTTTAGTATTTATGATTTATACTAAATTGAAACTATTTTTCACTGATTTTGAATGTTTAATTAATATAATCTTGAAAAATAGCTTTTGATATACTATAATTCAAAGCAAATTTTTTTATTAATTAATTAGTTATAATTATATCAGAAATTATTACAATATTATCTTTAATATACAATTTTATTATAATTTAATTAATAAATATTCATATTTTCAAATCAATTGATTAAAGGATTATAGAATTATTAAGATTCTAAAAAGATAGATTGCTTTCAATAATATAGATTTCGAGGTATAGTCATCGTACACAGCTGTTCGTCGGTTCCAAAAATCACATCAAAAACAGTCATTTTGCCCTATTTTTAATTATAAAGAATAAATATTCAAAAACATTAAAATTAATTAAAATTTTAGATAATATAATATATGAGGAACTTAGACAGATACCTTTATACTAAATATTATATATAAAGGTATTTAGAGCGGCTTTTTATATTTCTAGAAATACTAGAAATATAATTTTAATATTTCGAAGTATAATATATTCAATATAAATATTTAATATAACAAAATTCTCTAGAAATATAATTTTTTTAATAAAAATATTAAAGTTTCTTTCAAATTTTCGTTTTTGCTTAACAAAGATTACTATAGGAATTTTTAAAATCATATTAATCTAAGAACAATATTATTAAAAACTATTTTATAACTTTAATACTATATTTTTATTAGATATTAAATCTAATTATCAAAAAAAATTAAATTATCTTTAATATCTATAGAAATATAAAAAGTTACCCTAAATACCTTTATATACAAAATTTGATATAAAGATACCTATCCAAGTTCCCTATATATTAGAGTTCCCTATATATTACGTCATATTTTTATTAAATATTCAGAAATCCAAATTTAATTTTTTATTGAGTTTAAAATATAATAATATCATTATATATAAGATTGAATTAATATCAAAAGAAAAGTTCTTAATTTTTGCTTATTTTATTAGTAAACTTCAATATTTTAGATTCATATTAACTTTCTATATAGATTTTATGATAAATAAAAATCCTAAAAATAAATAATCTTATTTTTATTAAAGTTTAATTAAAAATAAAGAGATTAACATGAAATTTATTATGTTTAAGCTATATTATTATTGAGAAATATATTCATAATTTATCTGACTTTTGGTGTGATTTTGGTGTTCGGCAAACAGCTGTGCCTTAGTACTGTAGTCGAAATGAGGGGGTGACCAGGGTATGGGGTAATGGACTTATATGGAGATATGAAAGTTTTCGGTTGACCAGGATTCAGTTGGCCAACCAGACTATCATTTGGCGCCTGCACTTTCATCATCACACCTTGCTCCAATAAAATATCTGATTATATCTTAGCTCGCGGACAGCTTTACAGGATTGGAAGGTGACCATATGTATAGATATCGAAGGGGGGAAAATCTACCTGGTTATGGCATTCTAGATCGAACCGACGACTCCGATTGTAACTGCCGTTCTGAAATTGGTCAGCCAGATCAGCTCATTACAAATCGTGGTGTTTCTGCAACCAATCCTTGGTTCCATGAGCCGCAAAGTTTCCAGGTGGCAGCTCGCGCCCACTATTCTCTTTCATCAGACAGCTTTTTGGAGAAACTTTTTATCATTTGCAAAATTATTTGTCTCAAGAGGAACCATATTCTCTTTCTATTGAATAGTACAATGGCAACAGAGAAGGAACCACTGTATTCACAACTCGATGGGAGCGATGAAGGACTTGAAGATTCAGTCTCTTTGCATCACCCGTTGCCTACTCTTGAATGGAAAATATACTTCTTCATTCTTCTTGGCATATTCTCCACTAGTCTTGTGGTCATTGTAATTCTTGCTATGATTTACTCGCCACATTGCACATGCCCTATGGACGAAAGTGATGTGATATCTCCATATTGTGAGTTATAAAACAAAAATCGCAAGACGCTCTGATACTATACTGATATTGGACTGGCTGTAGCTCCAGCAGACCGACAGTTTGGCTATGTGAACAAATTTCTTACCAGTGATCCTGATACACCCAAGTTCATGGGAAGACCGAGACCTGAGATGGATGACGCATGGCACGAGTTGCTGGAAGGTGAATCTTGTCCTGAAAACAGAGAAGTAGACTTCTTAACAAGAACTGTGTAGGAACTTTGATACGAGTCACTGAGGAAGAACTTGATATGGCAGGCAACAGCACATCAGTCGAGTACAGTGAGGGAGGTTATGTAGCGGGGCTCGGATTATCTCATACACTTCACTGTCTGGTATAGCAAACCCTCATCTCGAAGAATCACATATCGTGCTGATCCTAATGACTTCTAGAAACGACTCAAACAATACATGTATCCAGATTACTATTATTCACAAGAGGAACAAAACTGGGAAGAACTGGAGTCCCACGCTGGTAACATCATAGCATCTTTCTAAGAGCCAGATCAAAAGCTGACATGGGTTTGAAAATCACTGTCTCGAAAGTCTTCGCCAGATCATCCTCTGTCACCCGGATACCTCAGTATATACGTTAGAATGGACACGGCATAGTAGGGTGAAACCAACAGTAAGAGTACCGCAGCCTCACGCTTGCGCAAACTGGCCAGAGCTACATGATTGGATGAAGGGACGTGCAGGATTGACGGAGAATATGGTACCGCCGCCAGGTTCACTTTATGCTGATAAGGTACCGGCATAGCAATCACTTGATGGCCCTGAGTAATACATGAATTCATTATGTATGTAATAGCAGAGGATAAGAAATCCTAATACATCTGAACTATCATCCGATCCGATCGTATCATATCCTATACAACCTATGCATAAAGGCGACATAATAATCCCAGTTCAATACTATCATCACACAACAAGTCTCCTTAAATCTCCGAACACACCTCAAAGAACCAAATATCTAAGTTCAAAATCTGAAGACCATAGCCCCCAAATACACAAGGTTAGTGTGGATATCCAAAAGGACTATCGTCCGAAAACTCGTACCTCAAAAGTCAACTACCTTTTGTGGTCCTCTTGCAGATATAACGACTCGAAGGCTCGAAGTCAGAAGACAGGCTAGTATCGGATTACGAGTTAGAGCCAGGGGCAACTCTACATCATGTGTCTCTTGTCGTGCGCCATCTCAGGATCCCGCATTCGCCGTGGTATTCTCTCCTGCCTGCCAAAACAAGAAGAGATTTCACTTTCCTTCTAATCCATTACCAGCTCTTCTTGAGTGTATACCTCAATCTCCACCCCCTGCATATATATACTTTATGGAAACGAGGTATGCTGTGAGAAGAAAATGAGCTGGAATACAATGGATTCATTAGCGAAATGGAATTGAAAAAAAAAGCCAAAAAGGACAAATACAATATACAACATCCATTAAAATAAGAATCTATTCTCAGAAGTCTAGGAATCAAAGAATGATATGAAAATTACTTCATACTCAACCAGTGAATCGAGTATGTGAATGAATAGTTTCTTGTTCTCTCTCAACTCTTTCCTCCGAAGAATGGCACGCTTACTAATCCAGCAAAATACTTACTTTCTTTCTTACCTATTTAATCTTCCTTCACTCCACCTATCTACTAAATTTCTTCTCTAACTTTCTTTCACGTGGCAGAAAAGCGTTGTTCATGCTGTTGTGCATGCTTTTGGTTTCTCTTAGGTCTTGATGGGGGTTTAGATCTGGTTTGGGATGTAGATGGGAGGGTGTGGAGATTGAATGGGTTGGTTGGTATGGTTTGGGCGGATGAAGTCATCTGGTGGTTGGGTGAGATGTTGGTATTCACGGGATGATTTTTCACTGTTTTTTTGTATATATTAAAAAGGAGAAAGTAGGAATCCTGAAAATAAAGATAAAGCGAGAAGGAAAGAGTAAAGAACAAGCTTCGAGTGCTATTATTTATCGCAAACGAATTTTTTATCACTCTATTTCATAGTATAACCCAATGCTTATACCAGGAGATAGTATATAAAGTCAAGAACTATATCAGAGGGCAAATATTTTGATTAGCTGGATTTTAGGACGGAAATTTTTTGGCTGCTTCGATACTGGAAGTATATTAGGCACAAACTATAAGCCCAATCTCATCGCTTCTGGGCGTGGGTGGTGGTTGTGAGATTGGGGTTGGGGGTGATATTTAAAGAAGAGGAAGGGGGAGAAAATCTGGTGATAAGTTAATAAGATCGGACCTAAGATTGATAGGTCAGAGTGATGAAGGAGGTGCGGGGGTAATATGTATGGGATAGTATGTATGGAAAATCAAGAAGGTTCATCTGTTTCTCTGATTTGAAAGAACTCATTTAGTGGTTACGCAAGCGCTATTGGCTTTTACACACCTGGACTGTTATCGTTTATTCAGAACAGCTATCTGTTGTTGCTGTTAGCTTATTTCCCGAACGCGTAATCAGACGAGGATTAAGAGAACCAGAGAACTAAGTTCAGTACCCCACTTTTCGGCCACCCCTCTTTTCAGCCACCTCATAAATCTTATCACTCTAACTAACCATCTCTCTTTAATCTTTAATAATTCAATAACTATTGAATCAATTAATTCAAAAATTTGATATATTATCAATTATATTATAAGTAGTAGTTATACCGAAAATGATATTACTATAGTACTTAATATTATAATAGAAAATATAATTATCAGAAAAGCTGATTTAAATTATAGAATACTCTACACTATTCTTCAATACTATATAAAAGATTACCTTTTTTATCAAAAAGGTATTCAAAATATACAAAAAATAGTTTCAATACAAAATAAAATATTAGTCAAATAAATATTAATTCAAAAGGCTTTAAACACTAATCCTATATATCAGTAGATACAAGAAATTAGCAAAACCCTTCTCAAAATAAAAGAAAATAAATCTACACTTGGAAAACAATAGATATACAACTTTCTACTTAGAAACCTTGAAATTCGAATCAAAAAACAAATCAAAATCGATAATCAACATATTTCAAATACTATTACTGTTGGTATCACCATGGGGATGGTGAAGTCAATATAGTACTATGATTCACACTGTTGTAATATTGCTCGAGGTTCTAAAAGCTAGGACTACGAAACCGCTGTATTAGAGTGCCGAGGCACTAGCGCAAGCGCTAGTGCGGTCACATGATCCCTATCCCGACAATTACCGAAATTATTAACAAGTTCTTCGAAAAGTTGAATTTACCAACTATTATCCATATTAAACCAAAAAACAAATAGAATATAAATAAAACTAATATTATAGAAAACCAAAACTTGAATAATATAATACTTAAGAATATTAAGAAATACTTTATTCAAAAGAAACAATTTAGTATAAAAAGTTGGACCTCTTTTATTGAATATATTTCTATTACAAAAAAAACATTACTACCCCTTATTATATATAAAAATAAAAGTATTCAACAACAATAATTCTCTACTAAACTTAATATATATAAAGATTGGAAATTCTATACTATAGAAAATGAATAAACTACCAATAAAACAAATCTAATATAGCTAAAAGAAATCTTTATTCCTCAAACCACCCCTTCTAACCCAAAAAAAGCTAAATTGCTTATTTTAAATAAACATAGAAACCACAAAACCATTCAATTTATACTTAAATACTTCAAGAATAATATACACCTCTTATTTCTTTCTCTATATACATCATATATACTACAACCTTTTAATTTATCAATATTCTTTTCTCTAAAATATAAATACCAATATAAACTCAATAAATTAGATTCACTATCTGATTCTATATTTATAAACAAAAAGAATTTTTTTATATACTATTAAAAAACAAAATTAAAAAGTTTAACTTTAAATAATATCACTTCAAAATAAAGAACTTCAGATTTATAACCTCAAAACTATATTAAACCTCTTTTATCCAAATTATTACTTGAAAATAGCAATAAAAAAATTCAAAACCTGAATTCAATTTCAGATAATGATTTCATACTTCAATAAAATATAAATTCATTTTTGATTCAATAAAAAACACTACAAAAAACAAATAATCTACAAAAATATATATTAATATTGAAATCTGAAAAAGAAACAGACTTATACACTCATCGATTACTCTTTCAAAAAATTCAAAAAGCATTTGATACTAAAAACTATAAAATTATAAAATCTAAACATCAAACAAAAAAATTAGAACACAAATTAGAATATATTATATCTAAAAAAAGAGAAAAATTAATACTAACCCAAATTCAAAGTTTTCTAAAATTAAGATTATATATCAAATTTAAATTAAAGCCAGTAATCATAAAATTGATAAGATAAACTCCAATAATATATATAAAACTAATATTACAAAAGATTATATTATAATTAAATAATTATTGAATTATTGAAGTTTAAAAATTGTATATATATATTTTATAAGGTGGCCGAAAAGAGGGGTGGCCGAAAAGTGGGGTGCTAAACTTAGAGCGATGATTCCGGAAAGGAGATATACTTTCTCTACTACCGCAATACAGGAAGCACAGCAAGCACACCCCCTCCAAATCGGTCTCCTTGCCGGTCAATGTTCGAGGTTGTCTGTGAGAGTTGGGAATTTAGAATAACACTTAAATAGAAAAGAGGAGGAAATGAAGTAATTGGTAAGCAAAATCAAAATCAGGGTAAAGATTGATAGGCCAGAGGGTTAGGGGGCTGCTGAGTGGTGGTGTTTATGGGATTGTATGGAAATCAAGAAGGTCCCGTCTGAGTTATACAAGTATTGTTGTCGTTTTATGAGAAGTGCTGTTGGTTATTTTGGAAGCGGGTAATTAAACGAGTATCAAGGGAATTAGTGATTAATTTGGGAGAGGAGGTATGTTTTTCTGTATAGATATGGTTTAGCATATACACCGGGCTTTTCTAGTTCGGTTTCCTTGCCTGTTAGTGTTTGGGTTTGTTTATGGGAGCGGGGGTTTGGGTGGGGGTTGATATTTAAAGAACTTGCACTCAACAGAAGACTGATTACTTACGTATTTTTACGATTGTGTTATTGGGTGCGGTATACTTAGGGCTTGAGGCTCTTGCTCTGGTGACAGGCTGGTTTAGAGGGGATGTATAGTGTGTGCCGAGAGAGAAGGAAAGGAAAGGATGAGAATGGAGGCTTGAGCTTGACTATTCCGTTCAAGTGGGCGAGAGGGGAGTTGTAAATTCTGAGCTGGTACTTGGTATTTGTCCATAGGAGGGTAGAGGGGGAGATGAAATCAAAGTATGAGAATTGGGGATTAATAATTGAGGCGGAGATGAATGAGCTCAAACGAGCGAAAGCCCATGGTGGATTTTTGAAACTTCTTATTGTGCTGCTGCATAGGAAAGAGAAAGAGGGATGGAAGCTCAAGTGAGATACTAATAACCACTTCTTTGAGCCTTAGGTACGCTAAGAATCGGATTGGTGAATAGTAGTCGCGATACCGTGGAATGAGGCTTTTCTCTCCTTTTTTTAGTCAGTAGGGATATCATATTTACTTGGTAGGCCTGAATTTCTTGTTTGATATTCATCTGTATTACCAAATCTTATTAAATAATAACGTGGAATCACTGTGAACGGCGAAATGCAGGCGATATCTTTTTTTGCTTGATGTCCGTTCTTGCTTGATCTCGCCCGGGTCGTGGATAAATTATGGCCCGCTTGGAGACTGGATTCTATCTTGAGATGAGGGGTAGTGGGAATGAGTGGCAGGGGACAATGAGGGTGTTGTAGAAGGGAATAATGAAGTTTGATGGTAGGATATAGCTCATCGACGCAGGCATACTGTTAATGGATCATACCATTCTTTGCCCAATTCTGGTAACGATAGTAGGTGAATAGAGTCATCTCTGTTTTCAAATTCCTAAAGACAGCTCTCAGCTCCGTGGGTTTCACAACCTTCAAACCCCCGCCTGGGTATCTCGTTCTTTCAAGTTGCAGTATCGAACGACAGCAAAAGTATTCAGAAAATGGTGGACAAAATTGTGCCAAGTATTTCGTTCTGAGAAGAACAGGGTAGGAATACCTCGGCTGGATCTGATTCTTTATATCAATTTTCACTCCCTTCCCCTCGTTTTTTGCAATTGGTCTCATAGTGAGAAACCCTGTTTAAACGGAGAGGTAGGTTGGACTAGGAATTAGAAGACATCTTATAATAAGCTGCTGAATATCCAGTGTTTTGATATTTTGAAGTTGATCAATAACTTGAATGTCTTTGCCACTGTATGGTCTACCACTTTCCTCTCAAATTTTCCCTTACTTAAAGGACTCAAAGCCTTTGCATTTCTATCACAATCCTTAATCTCTCCTACTCCAAATCTTTACCTCTATCTTTTTCGACTCGTATACTTGATACACCATGTGTCAACTTGTCAAAAGAACACGCTTTTGCGGACATCTCTTTGATATGACATACTGGATTCCGGCCGATGTGAATTATTGTACGTTTGCCCAAAATGCGGGCATCTATATTCATGGTCTACTACAACGGTGCACTTGTAGTAGTTATTCAACAACCATTTTGATAGAACTATAATAATAGATTATAGAGTTATCAAACTTCATTGAAGAAGTAGAAACTATGAGCAACTCTAGAATATTGATATTATCATAAAAGTTAATAAGGTGTTTTAAAGATATTTACATAGAGTTCATATAATTAAATAGTAGATTTTTATTATAAAGAGAAATATTAGAAATTATATAATATAGAATAACGTGTTTTATATACATATAGGCTTTATTATTGTATAGGCTACTTTCACCTCAATTCTTATTTACTCAATTTAATATACAATATAATCACATACTAGAGTATATTATGGAGATCAAATAACTAGAATAAGAAAGCTAAAGAGGAAAGATATCCTTAAGGGATCTCTTTATCTCTTATATAATAACAATCGCCTTAGTTCAAACTAGTCTTGAACTAAGGTTGTGATGAGTCATCACTTTGTCACGTGATATTCTTCACATATCTATATATAAAATAATGTCTTAATTATTAAATAATTATTGAATGTTAATTAAAGACTATAAGAATAGCTTCAAAGTTCAACAATTAGATAAAAGAACTAAGGAAGAAAGGTCTCCCTAATAAATCAACCTCTATATAGAGGTTGATCACGTGACTATCTATTCGTCATTCACTAGACAGGGGTCTAGGCATGACAATAATTAATTATAACAGAAGTAGATATTATTTTAATATTAATTATATAATCAAATATCCACACGTTTGAATAGATTTGAATAATCCGAATTGAGATATTTAATTTAAATCATTCTAATTTTCGTTCAGAAAATCAATTCGATTCGCGTAATTGTTTTAATTGAGAACATACTCTGTAAGTTTAGTCCATTAGTAGTTTTACAGACTCACGTGACACTCGAAAAGAAAGTATTGGTTTGAGAAGGATACAGAAGACGTAGTACCTACGAATGTAGGTCCTAAATGTCTATATTGTATTCTATCTAAAGAGCTAGCTATATACAGGAAATAATAGGTCTTATATAGACCTACTAAAAGAGCTAGTCTCTTTCGCTTTCGCTTAGGGCTTGTAATACAGTAGCTAATGAATTGAAACTACTCACTGTATGATCAACGTTCATACAGAAAGTATAATTCTACACCAAAAACAACGACTTTGATTATTCAATCAAAATTCAGAAATCCAATCAATTTCTTTTAAAATCAAATTCAAAGATTTCTAAGTATAAGGATTCTACATAATATAAAAGTTGAATAAAGGAATGAAAATCAAGTTTTCACGCATTAATTATATAATTTCCTATCAAAATATTTAACGAGAAAGTGTACTATTGAGTTTTGGAGCTCAAATTTGAAAAGAATTCTAATAAATTTTATATATAATATTTTTTTAATATTTGAAAAATACAATGTTTCAATTTGAATGATATTAAATCAGATCTCCAATTTCAATTCAATTTTGAAGTTGATTAATTTAAGTGTGAAATTGTGCTTTATTATTACGCTGTCTCATGAGTCTGTACATCTACTAATAGTTGAGAGATAGAGGAATAAATGTTCGAAGCAAAGCGAAACTACCCCCTGTGGTGGCAAACTTAATATTCTGGATGAAGATAAATTCAATATAAATCCCCATACAAATTTCTATTTCGTACATTACAATATTGATATATATATTCATCAATAACGAATAAAGCTTTTTATTATTAATAAATCAAATTGGTTTTTTTTGTAATTCGTTTATTATTGAATTTTAATAGAAAAAAAGAAAATAAGGGTCCTAAAAGGCTTTAGGAATTTCGAGATCTTCGAATATTAAAGTTATAAATAAAATGAACAAAAGAAAGCAAGTGTACAAACTAAAAAGAAATTAAAAAGGTAAATTAAAACTAAAAAGAAGAAAAGAGGAATAAGCATAGAAACTAAAAAATAAATAAAAAGTATTAGTCGAAAATTTAAAAGGGAGTATCCCCATTATTTATTATTCATTTTCAAGTTATTCTTTAATTAAAAGTTTTATTAATATACTATATAATACAGAATATACTAAATAAGCAAGAAAACAATCTAATTTGAATATATATAAATATTTTGATCTGAAAATTATTATCTTAAACTAAAATTTAAAAGCTTTCTAAATTCAAGAATTTCATTAAAACCTTATTAATTAGAATAAACCTTATAAGATATAGAGATTTAGATTAATCATATTAATACTTTAAAAACAATTTATTCAATACATAATAAAGGTATTATAGAATTTATAGCAATTATAAAAGGATCACTTCGTCAACCACGGATTCTGCCACCACAGGGTACCGAAGTTTCCAGTGTACATTACATCATTAAAATTTGTTTGGATCGCAAATAATTTTATTTTCGTCACTGTAATTACAAGTCAAGCTCAATAGTGTATATAGTGTATCAACCATTTCATTCATCAAAAATATCATGTGAAGATAGATAGACCAACTTTCCATCCATTAAAATTCGTTGATCCTGCAAAGAATATGGACGTCGTCAAACAAAGTCATTCCCAAAAACAATCCTTGAGCTGATGAACAGCCTAGCATCTCATAGAAAGCTCAACCATAGCGACTACAAAGACAGGTTATCATCCATTGTGAATTATCTTCAGTCTTCAATCAACGTTGGGGTCTTTTTGCCATGGCTCATAATAAGATCTCTTGCCTCCATGATAATTCTCTTCCCAATCTCCATTCTTGTATACTCGGTACATCCCGCAAGTATCCTTCCTACACTTTCTAGTAGCGGTACCTGGGTATGATCTATTGAAAGTTCCGCATGAACATTGCCAAGTCATGATCGCGGGAGCTTGTGGTGCTGATTTGGGTTCGGATTTGGATTTGAAGAGGGGCATTTTGAACGGAAGGTGTATACTTTTTTGGGGGGCGTAGTGATGTGTATACGTTGAATCGAGGTGGCTCGTGGTTGGTAGAATGAGTAAAAGACTTAAAGTAGATTTCTTTGAATTTGTTGTGATTGCTGAGGAAGTGTTTGAAATAGATTTACTCTTAAACTTTATTATCTTAATTATTCCGTGACTCTGAGAGTTTATGAATCAAAACAGTTCCATGACTCTGCGGAGGTCGAAGTAGTGAATTATACGGCAGAGAGATTGTACAAATAATACTATGTTTTTGAATGGCGCAGAAAACACCGAGTTACTCTAATCAATCTCGCTACACAATCTTGTCACATGTGCAAGTTTGAATCATAGCTTTCTAAATTTGGTATTGATAGGTATCAAATTGTCTCCGGGAGAAATTTGAAGAGATTGTTCTCTAAGTCTCCTCCATGGCCCAAAATTTAGCTCGAATCTATGAAAATCCTGTAGCATCTCCTGTGAAATCAGGCAATCACCAACGAGATAGAGCCTTCTCGATTTCAAACCTTTGACGCCCATCCAATTTCTTCTTCATGTCATTTCAATATTCACAGAACCCGCATTCACTCTTCTCACGATACTATCGTGTGAACAAGGTACGTCTTTTACATTTCCACTCTCCCTTAATATTCATCTCCCACCTGGTGCGACAATTCTTGCACTGCTTCAATTGTATATTTGGGCGATTCTCATTATCTAGTCCGCAAACTAGACAATGAAAGTTGATCCTGTTTTCTTAATCGGGTGTTTTGACATCTCCGACTGGACTAATCATCTTCTTGGATTCTCAGTTGGTGTATAATTTGCTTTTTGTGTAATGGTGCTTGTGTTTGAATTGAGGATGTGATGATCTTTGAGATGTGAAATGCACGTCTGGTAGAGGTTTGTAGTAAGGGCCTTTTGAGTAACTATCCAATTCTACCCCAGGACTTTCTTTCCCTTAAATATCCGCGAGCCATGGCTAGTAGATGTATTTGATTAACAATCTTCAAGGAGTAATCAATGTACGTTGGTGGTGGAGGAACTTCAGTGATTCAGAGTGTATACATTATATCGAACGTTTCCGTTCCATGGCAAATCACCGTTATGCGAAAATCAAATATTTTATTTCTATTTTTTGCCCAACCACATTCCACTTGGTGGGGATTCAAATTAACTTTGGAAGCTGCAGAGAAAGACATAATCTTCATGTAATTGTTTGTGAATAGACGATTGAAGCCATTCTACACACTTAACAAGGTAGTTCATGCACAACAACCTGATCTGAATGGCTCAAAACCGCTCGGTTCTATGCTACAAAATGGTCCATCATTCTCATTAACACTTGCTGTAAATCCCCAGGCAACCAAAACGTATCACTACCCAGGTATTTAAGAGATAGACCACGATCTTCCTAAGTTTATTCCAAACCTCGACAGAAGAACATCTACAGCACAAACACAATCTCGATCATTGCACCAAAAGTCCAACAACTTCAAACCCTTCGAAACGACATCACATATCGATAAATCACAAAGTTCCGTAACGATAAGCATCAATGGGGGCAGCTAACACTTGGTACTGTTTATCATGTTACACCTCTCAATATGGTTCTGTCTCCGCCATTCGCCCCTGCAAGAAATGCAAATACATGATGAGTATTTGGCATCAACCTGGATCTAATCCAGCTCTGCCAGTATATGTTGGTACCACAGGTGGTTGTGTTGAGCGTCAAGCTCCCGTTGAAGAACTCGTTCAACACGAGAAAGTAACTCAGAAACTGGCTAGTTAAGTTTTAGCAGTCAAAGGCATCATGGGCTACTAGCTTTTTGCCGGTAGTCACGGGCGTCAGAAAGAAATTATGGTCAACAGAAGATAGTACGCGGAACGGAGACATGGATATGGCACGGAAGGTTGGATCATAGCAAATTGTGTACTTTCCGCAATACAAGGCTTTCAACATGTACTTGGTCAAGGTTGATTGCTAGTGATGCATGATCTTGTGAATTTTCTTACCAGAGAATGATTTCTTTTGATGGTGAATGTTACGATCCGCGAATAAATGAAAAGCAGACAGAAAAAATCGATGAACCAGTGAGATTTGGGTTTCAATGATAAGACTCTGTACCCCCACTTTGGCTCCCTCCCTAGTATTCTCTGTGGCAATTTCCTCATTTCTGTCCAGCCAGTAGCTTTTCCCTTCGACTTGACTCATCATTCCAGCACCACTGCCTTGAATTCTCAAATAAAACATTGAGTTCCCACAGAAATTTGCTTGCCGTTCGGATCTGTTATCAGGAATCACTATCGGATTCCTATCTAAATCGCTATATATCTGAGGCGAATAGACAACCGGTTTCATGTGGACAATAGGAGCCGAATGTACCTTCAATGCTGCTCCTTGAAAAATAAACTGATATAACATCAGAAACCAACTCTTGAATAGTATTGGCTTGACATAAGATGCTTAAGAAACATCCTCAATCGAGCAGCCGGAATCTCCAAATTCAGGCAGACCAACTTTGATTAAGGTTAGAAGGTTTTCGACTTCGAGGTAAACAATAGAAAATGGCCGCCTGAATCAAAGCAGACCGAGGTTGATTCAGGAAATTCAAAAGTCCACTTCATCTCACACTCCGCCAAATCCTTCCCCTCTAGAACTGACAGTCCTTTTTCCCTTCTTCAGAGCCATATCCCACCAACTCGCACTTCTTGTCAAGCTAGGTCTCGGACCAGTTGTTGCTGTAATGGTATCGATTGAAGATATCGAAGTGTATTTTGGTCTTTGTATAGGCGTATAAGAAGTCATTGGCGTTGTTAATGGATGCTCTGGAATCGGATTCATAGACGGCGTGGTTGATGGCGAAAAAGGTGACTTTATTGGAGATTGATGACTAGTATTCGAGGCAAGCTCTTTTCGAGCCGCAAGAGATTGAGCGGTATTGATTGAATATGAGTGTGGAAGAGGTTTAGGTTTATCGTTGTTGATATTTATGGAGCTTGAACTTGTACTAGGATATGATTGTGAGGGGTCTTTAAAGATGTTAGCTTTTTTCTCTTCCTCTTTGTTATTTAATTATTTGGTACATACCTCCCATCAATGACGAAGTCTTAGTGACCGCTGAAGAAGATGATGATGATGATGACGATGAGTGAATACCTTGCTGTCCAAACCATCCCAAAAGTCTATACCACCTTACTCTCCAAAATTGCATACCACTGGTAGTGTTTAATGCTCCGACTAAAAAGAAGAAAGGAACACAGACAGTCGCCATTGTTATAGCGAAAGGGGTAAAATCATGATCAGTGGTCATATTTGTCATACCATATACCGAGGTTACAAACGTGAGTGGAAGGAAAAATATCGAAACCATAGTCAATAGTTTGATATTATGACCCTGTAAAATAGTCACCGCGGCCATCTCCACACTCTTTCTACTTTCCAAAACACTCGTACCCGAGAAAAGTTGATCCCTCAAAGTTCTAATCTCTTTCATTTTTTCGTCAGTTTCCTCATAAAGTTTGAATAGATTAGCCATTTGCTTTTCGAAATCTATTTTTAGTTTTTGCATGCGCTTTTGCCAGTATTTATTCCGATGAGAGTCTGGGTCCAGCATTGGCCAGAGAGTCTTATGTTTTCCCTCCCAAACATCATCGGTAAAGGTATCTTCGTAACTATCCATCATGGCTTTAAGTCCATTCTTCAATAGACCGAGTGTTTGATAGGCCCAGAAGTAGCGACGGGAGTAGGTGAATTCTTCATCTTCGAAAAGCAATTTATCTCTAATTTCCCCATCGAACATAAAATTTGCCTGCGAAATGGATCAGTAGGAAATGAATTTTTGAAATTGAGAACTAACTTACTGGCGGTGACACGAGCTTACTGATCTTCATGTATATTGCCTCAAATCTCTTTTCTGCATCTCTAAATTCCGAGAGCAGTGTATGAAGAAAAGCTTCCGGTCCGTTTACATAATGCTTAGTTGAATCATGAACATCCATAGTATGACGATGGTCTGGGTAGCATTGAACGTTGAGAACGTGCCATGCTGCCCATGGATCATAAACATACCCATAGTCTGTGCTAGCACGTCTAGCAGGATTTCTTAGCTTTCGGATAGGATCGCCAGACAAGGAGAGAGCTACAACGGAGTTACATCTCGATATAGGGATATGATCCTTTGAGGTACTTGGGGTTTTATCAGCCAGTTGCCAAGGCATTGGTTGACATTCTTCCCCCACGATTGTCCAGTACTCAAAGTTAAAAACAAAGGACTTTTGTTGTCGGCTATCAGCGGAGAAAGGTCTCCGCATTATATTGGCCTGTCATATGATGTAAGCAAGAGAAAAAATGTGGTAAATCAGACACACATACAGATGTAACTTCGTCGGAGACTAAATAATTGAATAATTCATCCACATCAAAAGTCTTGTTCAAAGTGAGATGTAAGGCCCCAAGTACGACAGGAGATGGTTCTCGAACAATTCTTTTGCGTACATACATTAGCTCTAGGAATAATCAGTATAGGAGTGATAGAAAGACTCACGTTATCCTGCCAACAGCCGGCCGGAGCGATTCGGGATCACTATTTAAGTCCTACACTCAAAAACTTAGATACAACGATCGATCTTTTTATGGTAGATGCATTCGCTCACTTTAACCGCTTGCCATATAGCAGAATCAATTTTAGTAGTACCCGGTTTCACTACATCTCTTCTGGATAAAGGAGCTCCATCTTTTCCAACATCAAACACAGAATAATGGGAATTATGAGATCGATCAGCTCTATGATAATCTGGAAATAAAACAGGATCTAGGAGTCGTCCATTTTTGGTGATCACACTTTCCAGAATTATATGACCAGCATCTGTAAAATTATAAGTTCTGAAATGCTGTCGTAATTGTTCTTCGTCATATTTAAATGGTACGAGCGGTGTTTGAACATATAAATCGTCATCATCGTCACTATCGTCACTATCTCCTGATAAAACAGAGCTGTGAAGTGTTGATGGTCGTACTTTGGGAATCTCACCATCATCTTTGGTAGATCTTCTTCGCCGTTTTGTAAATGTTCGGATGGAACCAGGACTTTGTGGTGCCGCACTAACAGGATTTGGATTTGTAATACTGTTATTCAGAGCATCGTGAACAAGTTTGAATGTCTCGAGGTAAGCTTGATGTTGATCGTCGAGTTTCTTCAATAATTCCTCGGTACTCATACTCGACATTTCTTGGAAAGGCTGTTGGATGTGATTGTGTAAAAGAATGTAAGAAAAGGAAGAGAAATGGCTGGACCGATCAAGATGTAGACCCAGCCCTTGCCACTCACCATCGTTGGATACTCACCTGCGCCCCAGTTGAGCCGCGAGGCTTTCGCTTTTAAATGCCATATTTCATGGCCGCCTCTATAAATCAACAAACATCATTGGATCGGGATTGTGAGCTGGCACTTCTTCGTATGCATCTCTCCATAGATATTTTTTAAGCCCATTGAGGAATCGCAGTCTCTAACTTCAAAAGTGGCGGTGAATTTCTTATCGATACAACAAGGGTTATGAAGATCAAAATACTCGGTATGACAACGCAGAATTTCCGCCAAGATTTGTTGGGACCTGTGCACGTGGTCTCCCGAAAATGATGCATTTCGGAATTCCTTCGACTAGACCGGTTCGTCTGGTTTGTCAAGCCGTTCAGTCTCCCCTTTTCTATGTTTGAACCGACGATTCGGTTGCCAATGGCTCAAATATACCATCGTTCGATCTTCAAATCACCGTTGAAATACAAGATCCCTTCTGCCAGATATTAACTTGGTGGCTAATCTGTAGCGGTGCACCCTGTGGAGAAAATTGATTCTGGCGCAGGCTTCGACACGGCATTCATAATTCTCAAGAGAATGAATGACCCATGACAAAGAGGAGCGAGTCTTGAATTGCTTATATCTCAACCAATTTTAACTCATTTATCGTTTATGGTGTCAAAGTCGTTCGTAATAATACAGATTGGAATATACCAATAGCTTGTTTCCGGCATACAACAATCGTACAAGTCCCTTATTTTAATCACTTTACCAATGGTGTACGCACACCAACATCTTAGCTGAAGTAAAACTCCTGCCGTTATTTCTTTCAAGGATTGTTTCTTGTAAAGCACATTATTAAACATTTGCACAGCCTTTGTCTGAATGGTTCGACAGGTACGAATGTGAGGACGGCTACCAAGAATTGAAGAGCTGACAATGTCCTTACTGGACCGGGACATCTGGATAGAAATGATCCGGTGAACCTCTTGGAGACTCATTTGGTTTCAAGAACTAGATGTTATCATGTAGAAAACGAGAAAAAGTATAGCTTTGGAAGGAAAAGGAGAAACTTGCCGTGGTAGCTTGCGCGGCTACTGCTTCTTCCCGCACTTTCCGTATAATATCTTTCATTGCCATTTCTGAAATTTGAACTCCTCCGAAAGAGATATTTGGAACGTCGTCCTTTTCAATTGGCTTGTTGGGTCAGTGTCCTATTCAACATCTTTTGAACAGGTTGTTTCGAGGTTCATTATTCATAGCAGCTTCATGCGTGATAAGTTGTCCATCATCCTGGAACAGGAGTTGTTAGAAGTCCCCTGGACTATTCAATCCATAAGATCGCCACTTTTCTTCTTGTACCGATAGGCTGGCAACGTTGTAGTTCTTGATTTCGGAATCATCTATCTCCGATTTTCCACCATATATACATGGACATTGAAAATCTTGACAAGCTTCGCAGGACGGTTTCCACCTCGTACATTCTAACTGTCGAATTTCTCAGTGGACTGAATTTATCACTGGGAGATAAAGAAACAAACCTTACGCCTTTTACACGAATCACAACCTGCCAACGCTTTTAGTCGACTACCCTGTACGGGTATGCTGCGTGCTAGTGGATCATGAGCTCCAGAAGTTGCTATAAATAATCGCACTGCTAGGTGAAGATTCTGGTTTATACCTAAGGAATCTCGGCTCCATCGTCTCCAACAATAGTTTTCATGAACGCTCGAACCAAAGTTTGTATTACTAGACTGTAAAAGACTGATAACCACCATGTCTTGCCACGCAAGTTCTCCTTCTTGAAGAAATCCTTCGATAGTTGCTCAATGTACCGCTTTATTGTGGACATTAAGCTTTCCACATTCCTGTTGTTACAGAAGTTTGAGGAGGTTCCTCGTTCACGTAGACGGGGTATAGAATTTTATCATATCCTGGCTTGTCTTTGCAAAGGGAATATTATCTATGACAAGATTAGGCAGATCTACGTCTTCAAATATGTGACATCCTCAGTGGGAAAATTCGTGCAAAGCGCCTAATGTCTTGACACGCTTGAGCTCAAGTGCTTCACGAAGGCATATAAGTGATTGTGCGATCAATCCATGTGGATCCTGGCCAAGTCAATGATCTATCTTGAGTAAAACCATGAAGCTTTCTACTGACTGGTTCTAATTTTGCTTAATAAATCGAAGCAGACCGCAACAATATAACTAGATCATCGAGTGGCCTCTCTGAAGATTTGCAAAATGTTGGTAGACTTTGAAGGTATGGAGAATCTTCTACAATTTCCCGTACTATTGCCATGGAACATTGATCAAGGGCAATGAGTGATGGCATTGAAGCTTGATTCGGAAAGTAAGTGCCAGTCGACGATAGGGGGCGAAAAAGTCGCCCAAAGTTTTCTAGACATGTTTTGCCTAAGAGCAGCAATGGTCAAACCCAACTTGGTAATTGTACCTTCTCCTTCGGTGAAACTGACTACATGCTTTTGTCGTCTTCTTTCGGCTTATTCTACGTAATTATTTTTATTTTTGAGATCCGATGTGAAAGGTCTGATTACCGTGGCATTGATTGTTTAGCATCTTGGACATTTGCTTTCATGCGAGTCTGGGCTTTGACACCAATGACGCCGGTATTGAAAACAAAAAACATCGATACCCCAAGGCATTGGTTGGAAATACGATATCGGACAGAGATCGATAGACTCCATCTCCTCTGAAGGTGTGCCTCGCTTACGGCCAATTTGAGTCCAAGCTGTTTTGCCAACTTTGTTTCGTTTTGGGCAAGTATCGCAAGGATTCTCTTCTATACACTAATCGGCTTTAGAAATTTTTTTGTCTCGAAAATTTTACACACTAACCTTTTACCCAGAATTCGGTATTACCAACACGCTCCTCTGATCATCTTGATAGTTTTCATGCCGATGCGTGCAAAAGAAGTTAGTGGTCCACTGCGACCAGATCTTCCAGAAGAGGCACATCTAGATGTTGAATCATATGTAGCATACATCGACTGGCTCGCTAAAGAGTTATGTCTGCTTACGCTTGAATTTCTGGAGGTTTGCGTAATCCGATTACGTCAATGTTCGCTCTGAAGACTGGAAACACATATTGACCTAGTTCCACTCGCAAAAAATATTATTCCTTGCATTTCAAATCTATCAAGTGATGAGTTTAAGGTGGTAAGTCCGAATGGAGGAACAGATGATAATAAAGTGGACGAGTTAAAAGAGTTGGAACGTGAGTTCCGCGGACTCGACTAGTTTTGGAGGGTGTATAAAGGTCTTGTCAAAAATGGTTCGTCGGTCAATCACGCTCTCATACTGTCATTATCAACCAAGTGGACGAAGTGTGAGATGGTAATTTAGGAATGTCCGGTGATTGTCTGCAGATGTCTGTTGTTCCAAGTAATCTCTTTTTATGCGCCTCTTCCCGATGCCGTATTAAAAGATCACGTGGAGTAAAGTACTCTGCACAATTTGGGCACTTGATGCGGTTGTCTTCTACATGAGCAATTCTCTTGTGGCGTCTGAGATAAATCTCCCGAGAAAAGGACCTTTGACAAGTTTTGCAGAGGTATGCTCGGCGTTTAATGTTCTGTTGAATAGGGTCATAACCACTATTGACCGAGGAGATCCTGGGTGTGCCGAGATTCGCAGCCGGAGTGACTTCTTCGCCGACAGTGTATTGCGATCAATTTCGTGTCAACTGAGAACTGATGAATTATCATAGATGTCATATTCGAGCATATCTGATTGTGAGCCAGTTTCGGGTTGTTGTAACGGCAAACCTTCCGACGCGACATTGTCCTGGGCCAGTTCGGTTGGTAATTCTAGTGGATATGGGTACACTGAATACTGATGCGGTGGCTTTATCTCAGTGTACGAGCCAAATTAATCGGTCTTGTAGTGGGATGGTTCGTTGACAAGTCTTCCAAAGTCGGTCGATTCATTGTAATGGGTAAGTTCCGCAGGAGAGTTTTCGATCATAGCCTCAATATTCCAATCGGTTGTACAATTACGCAAGACTCTTCCATAAGCTTGTTGATATTCATAGTCCAAGTTCCTACTATGAGCAATTGACTGAATCGCCCTTTGCTGTGAACGATCAAGATTTCGAGTATCAATTCATACTTGCCGATGTCGTTCTCAAAGTCTATAATTTTTCTATAGAACTCGAGATTGCCAGGAACATTCATGTCTTCATTCGTTTCGTCAGCATACGATCGGGGACACAACCCTACAAAGGTAGCTGTGCTCGGGTGCTTACCTGGTAATTGTATGTCATCTGAAGAGTCCATGCTGAATGACCTAAATGCAGGGCAAGATATTGGCTTGGAATGAGTTAGAGAAGTCAAGGAAAAAGGTCCTCTTTCCGGTAGGGTATTACCCGATAGAGAATGGAAATTGATAATGTTCCCCGCTGCTGAAACTCGTTGGGGGCAGGTTTTAAGCTTTAATCTCTTCCAGAATCTATTCAAAGCCGATGCACGATTTCGTGTACCAAATATATAATGAGAGCAAATTCAATCGACTGCTCTCTAGAGTTTGATTCCCTATAAGGTTATCTTTTACGAAACTGAAAGGTAAGGACCGATAGTGAGAGAAAGCATGAAATCAAATCGCACCAAGGAATGACAAAAATTGAATCGAATTATGTCAGAGCTCGAGTCTCTGAAGTTTGCCGACGTGTCTCGAGCATGCAATTTTTGGACGTCCTTGGACAGTTGATGTAACCTTGGTTCGTACTAACCATTTGGGGTCTACTCGAAAGATACGTTGATTGGTCAACTCAACGCCCAACATTGCTGATGACAGGGGAGTGAAACGATACACAGGACCGCCAAAATAACTGCAGTCGAGCTCGGAATAATACATTAGTAAAAACCGCCAATCTGTAGCCCGACATATGAGTATAGAATGCGGTGCGACGTGTCTTGAATACGTATTCGAAATTAGAGACCGACAATCAGACATCTGGTAGCTTCTTTTTCAACAATATATCTCAACTGGTACGAGCATACTATTTGTATAGGACCACCAGAACTGCGGCTCTGAATTCCCTCGTCTTTACCGGAGAGTGTAAGATGTAAGAACCATTGATTGAAGACCACCGTAATATAAGTGAACGCTCCAAGTGAGATAAATAGCACTCATACCACTGGTGAGGAGACTTACATTCAAATGTTCATTGTCTTGTCATGTATTGCATTTATTGACCATCATCCATTATCTTCTTTCCATCATTCACATTTTCACGATGAGTGATCTTGTTCCATCCTCTGTTCAACATTTTGGGACAAGCTCAGCCGGCAAGAACAGCTTGATTTCAGATGACTGCTTACATCCTTCACCACATAGCTGCCATAGGAACTTGCTTGAAGAGACACTCCCCAATGTCGATCCGAGTCTATACTCACCTCCTCCGTCCTGGACCCAAGTTGTAAGAGAGCCTCCAGGGGCTCCAAGTTTCGCGGTACGTACGATAGCAACCGTATTCGATGTTCCTTCTACAACTGTTCTTCGACCTTTGCACGTCGAGGAGATTTGGCTCGCCATTAGAAATCTCTTCATTGCCCCAAGACGCCATGTATTTACTCATCAATGGGCTATTCATATCAAACTGGTCCACTTGATAAAATGAAGGAGCATACAAAGAAAAAGCATCCTACCATACCTCATTTCGATCGCGTAGGTTAGATGAAAATGTCCGATCAATAATGAAATAGAATAAAATAATTGATTCTGTACCCAGATATAACCAACTATCAAGAAGCTAGGACCGAACGTTTGTCGCACTCTGAGATATCACATTTCCCAGAAAGTGAGATTGAATGGGCACCGAAAATGGTGATTTGAGCGCGTTCGTGTGGAAGGATATCAACCTTGGAGCCGAAAGTATGGGGGTGGAGTTTCCTCTCCAAATTCTTGATGAATTGTAAGAGTAGGGAATGTGGTCTGAATCTTGGAGGTAGAAGAGGAGGACGGATGAATTCGTGAATGGGTACAGCATGCAAGAACACCCCCGTTTGATCAATAGCGAAATGTAGTTTATCAATGAATTGGCATGCAAGTCTCATCTATATTTTAAGAGAAGCATGATTTGTTGAAAGCAACGTGCTGTAAAAATGAACTCGTGTACACTGAGAAACGTCGTTAATTGCAGTCATGGTATTGAGAGTCTTGATGCTGTTGCAGATTCGGACTTGAGTACATATGACTGACCTATTTTAGAACTTTAGTAGTATTGAGATAAGAAAAAGAGAGGAGGCCAATCATTTTCCTATCAATTTACTTTATATCTATCATTTCCATCAGACAAAAAGCAAGTAAACCTTGACCTACCTCATCCTTACACCCTGTTTTCAAAGCAACCACCAAGCAAACAAAACATTCTTCTCAGATCCTTCATTCCATTCACTCTCGTAGTATGAATGGCAAGAAGCAGGATTCTAGACGCTATTCTCGTCCAAAAAGAAAACCCCTGAAACTCCCCAAAAAACAAAACAAGGAAGACACCGGGATTTGAACCCAGGACCATCTGGAATCTAGAGTCTAAGAGCTGGAATCAGATACGCTACCACTGCGCCATGCCTTCGATCATATGCCGATTCATTTGATGAGATGGAGGCTATTGTTTGAGTTCATAAAGATCAAGTGTTCTGTTGTGTTGAGTGAAGATGAAAAGGAAGGTGGTGTTGGGAAAAGAGAAAGCGAAAAGGGGCATGGCGACATAACGGCATTACCTCGAGTTTCGGGACACCACAACTGGACAGGTACTTTCTTATCTACTTTGATAATTTTATGATTCGAAAACGACTTAGATTATAGATTTATTACACTGATGAGGAATTCGATGATAAGTTTGTATGTGAGATCTGCAAGCATAGCATGATGATCGCACAAGTACAGGACAGTAACGACGAAGTTGATATAGGCTCATAGAAAGAGGATAGATGTAATGTTGTATAGATTGATTTCAGCCAAACGATACAGAAAAAGCAAGAATATCAACGCCGCCCCGAGACTTATGTATGTGTCTGGATATTTATTCTAGAAGCATTCACCCATAAAAGCAAAAGACTAGATCTCATCTCGGAAAGGTCCTCATTTCTTTCCCTTCTTTCCTTTAGCTGCAGGTCCCATGGCAGCCTCTCTTCTTTTTTGTTCCCTTGCCAATTGCTCTGACTTTGCCTGCTCCTGTTCCTTACGCTCTTCTTCTTCGGCCTGCATAATATTAGCATGATCTCAAGACAAAGAAAAGGGGGTATAGTGGAACATACAGCCTTGCGTTCTGCTGCCAAGCGTCTCTCCTCTCTGACCTTTGCCAATCTTGCGAGATCGGCTTGAGCTTCATCAGTCTTTCCAGCAAGATGTAATCTTTGATATGCTTCTCTCTTCTTTTGTGCCTCAATTGCCTCTCTTTCCTTGCGACTCAACTCTTGAGGTTTCTTGCTGACGCTCATCTTTGCAACTTCATCGGCAACTTCATCAACAGATTTTGGAGGTGCCATGGCTTGATTTCTAGCAGCCTTGCTATGATTGGGATTGGCGGGCATGTCATCATCCTCACTCTCTTCTTCGCTATCGGTTGGGAGATCACCAACTTGTGCAACTTTTTGGTTCTTCTTCTTGATAGCGGCTTCTTTCTTTGCTTTGGCGGCGGCGCGACGTTGTTCACGGGTCATCTCTTGCTTTTCTTCTTCCTCTTCCTCAGAAGATTCCTCCTCCGATTCCTCTTCTTCTTCTGAGGATGAATCATCGGCATTCTTTTCGCGGATTTCGTTTCCATTGGCGTCGAGAGGTCGAAGATCACGAGAGAAGTGTTTACCACCTATTGAAAAGTTCAAATCAGGATGTTTCACAATGTAGCACTAGCATTCATGATATTCTTACCTCCACGAGTGAACTTCTTGAATTTTCCACCTCTGCCACGTCCGGCTGCTGGTCCTCCTGGAGCCATCTTGTCTTTAGATAATGTCGAGAAAATCGAAAATATATTATTTGATTTGAGGTGTACTGGCGTTGAAGATTTTATCGAATGCTAACCTCAAGGTAACCTTTTTATCCTGTGATGTCAGGTAAAAGGATGATGACTGATTGTGCTTTTAATCCATCCAGAAGATATCGATTTTAGTGCGGGGCACATACAAAATAAACCCCGCCGTACTTAAAAGAGTCTTTAGCTCAAAATGAGGAAGACCTGGACCAATGAGATAATAAATGAATAAAATCATACCAAAAGCCGACTGCCCGATGATTTAGAAGCTAAGATCAGTGCTAGTTTGGCGCCATTGCTCGCTTAGATCACATGATGATAAAAATTCGAGTACAATATAATCTACAATCTTCGAGATTTCTTCTACTTCTTCTCTTTATAAAACTAAAACTGATTCCTCAATATTCACTCTGGTCTTTTGTCTTTCAATGGCGGGATCTTGGAGGGGAAATTGCAGGATAGAAGAGAATCTTTTCGTTTACTTACCCTCCATCCT
This sequence comes from Botrytis fragariae, assembly GCF_013461495.1. Lineage (NCBI taxonomy): Eukaryota > Fungi > Ascomycota > Leotiomycetes > Helotiales > Sclerotiniaceae > Botrytis > Botrytis fragariae. Next base: position 3,225,232 of record NW_023500989.1, on the reverse strand, counting down.
ATGGCATGAGAATGCGTTGGGTCATGGAGAAATATAAAAAACGGGACATTTACATCCATCATTGTTATTTTCTTTATTGTTTTCGGAGCCAATTTTAAATAGCATTGTCTTGGATTCAACAGCATACTTTGCACTTTGCGCGCGATTAAATCTAGTCGTTGGGCTTGTGTTGTCGTCCATTCATTTGCTTTCAGCCATACCAAAATGGACAAAGAATGTTTGCAGTGCGAGTTGAGGAATTTTGAATCTTGGTTGCCAGATCCAGTCTCGTTTGCAACTTGTTCTTTGTTCACATCAGGTAAAGATGGTAAGAATTGTACAGTCAAGAAGGTTCAAATCAATCTTTCAATTATGACCATTTGCTATACCTGTCAATCATCCATGAATCATACTCACGTCTAGTCATTGTCAACCCCATTTCGTTTGAGACTCATCTACAAATTAATATGTCCGCATGTCCAGCCTGCGACCGTCCCCTCGTCCTACCTCCTGCATTTGCATATATTGCTCTCAAGTTCCCTCGAATTAGAGCCTCTCTCGATTGTGATCGCACATTGCCGCGTTGCAAAGAATGCGATCAAGCAGCAGCTGAAAAACGAGCCGCTGATGCAATCCTCCCGCCACCGTATTATATCAATCCTGTCGCGCAAATCAAGAAACAAATCGACTTGTCGCAAGAATTGATCAAGGCAGGAGTGCGGCGAGAAGAACTGGAGATGGAACTTCCTGCTTTAATGAAAGAAGGGCTATTAAGATTGCAGAACAGGAATGCAAACATGCGAAGTGCCTGGCATGAATATTGGGAGATTTGGGGATGGCAACAAGGACAACCTCGACCTTGAATGTAATTTGCGCTTGGGTGGTACGAGGATGGATATAAACAATATTAACCATATGAGATATGGAGTTCTATAATTATTATTGAATGGAGATTTTATATATACATTTTTGAAGAACATATTTGGACGCTCGACTTGTTCTTTGAAGCAGGCAGTTGGTGGCTTGGACCTTAGGTACCAACTTTTGTAAGGGTACTGTTGCTGTCAAAAACCACTTCATAGCGCATGCGCCCACATTATGGAACGTCTGTGTGGACGGATAAGAAATAATGAATTTAGATGAATGATAACATATCAATCAATGTGAAGATATAAATATTTTGGGTTGTGATGATGGTCTTTGTCTAATGATGTTTAACAAAACCCCCTGAATATCTCTTTTATTATTCATAGCCAAGAGATACCACGTAGGTTCCTTCAGATGACGCCAATAAGGCAATTTCAAGGTTCTTCCAACAGCATTAACCCTCCTGGTCACTATCGTAGCTAATAACCAACACCAAAACACAATATCAACAACGTTTATCATTCCACATCTGTCAGATCAAAATGGCAGCATTTCTACGTGGAAAACAAGCAGGTATACAAAATGATTTATCTGCTGGTATATTGCCAGGTCTATTTGCGCCTGATGATCTAGATCGTTTCGGCATCAATTCTCAAATAGGGTATGTCCGACTCTGTCGCCGTCTGAATTGAAGGCATTCAACTAACTTTTCGCCCCTTTAGTTCTCTCGCATTCGATCCAGTACAATCTCTGCTTGCAGTGGGAACGAACGAGACGACATTCGGAAGTGGACAAATTTATATCTTTGGTCAGAAGAGAGTTCAAGTAAAGCTTACATTACCCCGCCGAGCATCAGTCAAAACTTTACAATTTTGCGCCGATAGACTCATCAGCGTGGATTCCAAAAACGAAGTGATAGTATGGGACTTGGCAACGGCAAAGAAATTGGCGGCTTACTCTCCGCCAGGAGTAGTGACAACCATTGTGACGGATCCTATGCTGGATTGGTGCTTGATCGGACTACAAACTGGAGATATCATCTGCTACGATTTGGATAGAGAGAAGCTTGCGCCATTACGTCTTCCCAACTTCTGGCGTGAAATGAACCCACGATCGAGGTTATTAAGTTGTGTGTCTTTACAACTACATCCTAGAGATATCGGACAGCTGTTGATAGGATACACGGAAGGAGCTGTAATATACTCTTTCAAACAAAACAAACCCATCAAATACTTTAGATACGAAGTACCAGCTGGAGCCCCTGGTGGGAATGGAGATCCTATGGGAAAGAGTACGCCGAGGCAACCACGTCTTACGCAAGCTCTATGGCATCCAACTGGAACATTCATTGCTACAGCGCATGATGATGCAAGCATTGTATTTTGGGATCCTAAAGACGGTCGGATTGTAATGGCTCGAACCTTACAAGATACACATGTCAATGTGCCTGGTTCTCAACCACAAGGTTCCGGTGATACATTCTCGTTGAAAGGAGATTTTGCAAAAATAGCTTGGTGCTGCAAAGGAAACCCCGATGATACTGGTCTACTCATAGCTGGTGGAATCCCCACCACCATGCCTCACAAAGGATTGACATTTATGGAGTTGGGAGTAACTCCTGTTTATGCGACTTCCACTTGGCAAATTCTGACTGATCACTTTGATGGAAAACGTTCGAATTTCCTACCAATTCCTGTTGATGTGGATATAGCGGATTTCTGTCTTATTCCTCGTGCTTCTCCACATTTTGCCGGTGCTCAAGATCCTATTGCTGTTATAGCACTTCTGACATCCGGTGAGCTAGTTACATTAAGTTTCCCTAGTGGTCATCCTATTTCACCAACCAACCAACTCCACCCTTCTCTTACATTTGTTCATCCTTTCGTCAATTTTGTGGCTGTATCTGCCGTTGATCGTGGACGATGGCTAGGCATGACAGAAGCTCGAGCTATAGGTCCTCAACTTCTGAAAGGAGGGGCTGAGGGAGTAAAGCATCTACGAAGATATGAAGCTCGTAATATTATTCAGACGGCTCACGGTGATGGTACAGTCAGAATTTGGGACGCTGGACATGGAGATGAATTAGAAAACTCCGTCATGCTACAAGTCGATGTGGCCAGGGCTGTTGCGGGTGTTGAATTTGTCAATATCTCTGCCGTCAATATGGCTTCAAGCACTGGGGAGCTGTGTGTTGGAACAGCAGCTGGTGAAGTCGTAGTGTATAGGTGGGGTGGCAATAGAGCCTATGGTAGCGAGCAACCGGCAAACGAGAGGCAGCCAGGAGGTATCACGGATATTTCAATTCGTGCAGAGCCATCTCTCAAGGAAGGTCTACAACCATTCATCCTTTACGACATGGCACAAGGAGCCATAAGTGCGATCCGTATGTCAGATGTGGGATTTGTGGGAGTTGGGTCTGAAGGTGGAATCTTCTCAATCATCGATCTCCGAGGGCCATCGGTCATCTTCACCACTGCAATGAGTGACTTCATTAAGCAAGATAAAAGAAGCAGTTTCATGAGAAAGGGGAGTAGCCAAACTACTGCCAAATCGGAGTGGCCCGTATGTATTGAATTTGGAGTCATGACACTAGATGATGATAAATACTCTAGCATTGCTTGTTTTGTGGGAACAAACAATGGTAAGGTCGCCACATTCAAGATTTTACCACAACAAAACGGTGGATATACAGCTCAGTTAGCAGGAGTAACCTCTTGCTCCGATAAAGTAATTTCAATTACACCTATTGTAGCTGAAACAGGAAAACCTGCATCAGCAACAGGTCCTATCGTAGCTGCACTCCGCAATGGACAGCAAACACACGGTGCCCTTGTAGTTGGTAAGTTCACTATAGTCGTGGTTGCTATTAACCTCCTTTCCTATGTGAGGAGGTCAGTAGCTTCTAGACCCTTCGGACATTCCTTTCATTATTCCATATGATATAATACTAATAATCCTCTAGTCACCCAAACTGAAGCTCGCATATTCAAACCCTCCAGTGCCAAAGGTGCTCACAAAACCTTCGATGATGTCTTTTGTGATTCTGCTGCCGTAACCGAATTCGAACTTCATGGTTTCGCACTCGTCGGAGTTTTTGGTGATGGAACAGCTCGCGCTTACTCGCTTCCAGCACTCAAAGAAATTGGATCATCGAAACTTGACATACTGGACAAAACTCGCTCGTCGAATAGTGTCGTCACACCCGCTGGGGATATTATTGGTTGGACTGGCCCTAGTGAGATAGCAATGGTTAATGTCTGGGGAACCGGACTTCCACTTGGAAGAAGTCAAGATAAATTGTTCAATCCCGAAGCATTGATTCCTCCTCGTCCCACGATCTCAAACCTCCAATGGATATCCGGAACCCAATACGTCTCTCCCACTGACCTCGATCTCTTAATCGGTGGTCCTGATCGTCCACCTAGTAAACGCATGCTTGCCGCTTCGGCTGAAGAGGAACGATTAGCTCGGAGTGCTGGAGGTGGAGCTGGACCTAGTGGGAGTCAAGAGGGGTGGGGTGATTACATGACTAGACAACTCAATGAGAGGACGGAGAAACTTAATATCATGGGAGATAATTTAGATAAAGTACAAGAGAATAGTGCGGGGTGGGCGGATGACGTTAGTAAGTATGTCAACAAACAGAAGAGGAGTATGTTGTTAGGTGGAATTACTGGGAAATGGTTCTAACGGGCAATGAAATGGACGGTACGGGCAGATAGGTGTGTTGGAGTGGCGTTCTTGGGATTTAGTGGATACCTGGCTTGGGAATACTTCGACGATACTGAAAAAGAATCCACGTTTCCAAAGTATGGGAACGTACGAAGGATGGGCGTTGGACTAGTGAGTTCAACTTCATGTCTCATATGACATCTCATTTCAATGGAAAGGTGTTGCTTTTTGACGTTTGAATCCAAAACCTATGCTGTTATCAATATTGCGAATGCTATTGATATCTGATCTGGGTTGGAAGAGTATTGGGTGGAAACAGCGCGCTCAAGCTGTCTAGATTAGGTGGAGTCCGCTCAACATCGTTTTCGTCGAAAATTGGCCAACCATCTTTAAGTTCATGTATCTACTCGATTAACAAATTATCTCTATGAAAGTTTCATAACGTAATGAGGAGTGACGTTACGTCTGGCCAATTTTTGGGCCAAACTGCGGTGGACTACCTAATTAGCATAAGCTAAGCGGCAACTGGCTGAAAAGTGGATAAGGCGGAAGACCAAAGACCTCAGACAGGATAATTTGAGGGTTTATGTTTGGGCCAAGTCCGAGAGACAATTGAGTTATGAACGGAGGATCTCTTTTGAATGTCTAATAAGGGTTTGATAGTGTGGCGTAAGTCATTTTGGCTTCTACTAACACGGCCAGTAGGTCCGAAATATTTTCACCTGTGGGTACGTCTCGTGTGAGTTTGAATTAGAGCGTTGTTTGTTTTTGAGGGTTGGGTTAAGGCGCGAGTTGCGCGCAGTTGAGAGTTGGTTGGAATATCTGGGGGTGCATAGATTGAGTAAAATCTTAGAGAAAGTCAGAGCACAGGAGATACAAAATTATCGATTGCAATAGAATTGTTCAAGATATTTTCACCATGAGAATCAAATGGCATTCATCCAAATTACATGCTGGCTAGCAGGTCTGACGGAGAGAAAATTTATGACCTTATTACATACGTCGCCACGGCAACATCTAGACCTTTGTGATATTTTTAGCACAAAACATTGTGGATGAACAGATATGACGGTATGGTAGCTTGTAAATGTGGCCTGGTCAAAAGTTGATGATTGAGAATTTCTCCAACATGTAGTTGCGTAATTGAGTTGAACTTCTCATATTTATACAGTCCGTTTCTTACTCGTATCAATTCTAATCATCTCATACCAATCCCCATCAATTTCATATCATCCTAAAAGTTTCCATCTGCACAAGACTCAAGTGTCTTCCAAACGCCTCTCGAAATCATAGGAACAAATCCCCCTCTATTAAACATGCCTACTGAAAAGTCCCCCAAGAGAGAAATCAAGTGGGCTGCGGGCACCAAAACAAACGATGGCAAGAACGAAAAGCTTGGAACTAAGAGAGGTGCGCCGAGTACCACACCTGCCCAAGGGGAAACTGCGCCGAAGAAAAAGGCACCTAGGACCATTTTACCAGCTAAGGGGAACCAGAAATGAGAACAGGGACTTCGTAGCTTTATTTTGATGTAGATCTAAGCGCGGAGTTTGAAGTTTGGAGGTTAGATATGGTGTGAGATTTGATATCTTGCGAGTTGGGTATTCAGGCGTTTGGATGTATCGTTACTAGCTGGCTGGCTGGCTGGTTGGCTGGTTGGCTGGCTGGGCTTTACCTGGGAATACTCCAGATTAGATTGAATCATTGAATGATTAGTAGATACACATGGCAACTTCAAATCTTTTGAACCCATTCGCTGCTACTATTCTCGCGATGTTTCCCCCTTGAGTGGAAATGATGATGTATACATAGTTGTGTATTTGCTGCGATGTATGAATATTTTTCTGTCAGTGCTTTCATGAATTGTATGTGTACGAGGCTACATATGTACATATCGGTTGTTGAATCAACGCTGCTAGCCACCCAAAGTTTTCTCCATGTCGGAATTGGCGTCCAGCTGGCTATTCGTTTCATCAATATGCGACAAGTAGTGTCACTAGCCTAGTTCATCAGTAGAAGGAAATGAGACAAAATTAATATCAACGCAGAAAAAAGGATCATAAGGCCAGATGGAAATATGTTCATGATCGTAATGCTATACTAAAAGCATTCAAAACCCTATTTGATATTCCTATTTAGAGTATCTTTATTGACTCTTTGTATTCATCATGTAACTATTTTAATATTTGCTTCCCTCCCAGTCATAACCTATCGTAACGCGCTCAATGAATTCTAAAATCAAAAACTATGTATTGGGTATGGGGTATTGAAATTAGGCTGCCATGACAACGTCAACTTGATTTGTAACGCCACCAGTTTTTCCGGAGATTGGCTTCTCAACGCCATCCATCTCCATGTCGTCATCTCCAGCACCTTCTTCTTCCTCAACTTCCTCATCGGATTCGCCACTGCTCTCAGCCTCAAGATCTTCACTCTCATCACCAGTTTCTTCAGCGGCAGCTCCCTCAGCTTCTGCGCCAGCCATCTCTGAATCTTGTTCCATTGCATCTGGGTCGGCTGCACCACCTTCCTCTCCCTCAACTTCCTCGTCCTCGTCCTCTCCAGCTTCTTCAGCGCCATACTCTTCTCCATCGGCGACCAAATCTGCCTCGGGTTGTTCAGGGGGGAATTCAGCAGGAGCAGATGCATCAGAGTCCCTGTAAATCAATATTAGCGTGTAACTTTGCCTAACGAGTGCATGGTGACTCACCACTTGATAGCAAATCTAGTGACACGAGGTTTTTCAGCAAGAACATTTCTCTTGACTCGATCTAGGAGTGGCTTGGCGGGGGGATCGGCGTTCAATTCCTCAGAATCGTATTCGTTGTTAACATAATAGCCAACTCGAACAAATTCTCTACCATCGTAGGCGCAAGTAAGAAGAATGACAGTGACACCGAGGATTTCTGCGTCTGGGATTCGCTTGGTATCTGGGGCATCTGCCTGGAAGAGGAATTTATTTGTGCCGACTGGAATAGGACCGACAAGGAGAGAATCGAGTTCTTGGTCATGTTCATCGCTTTATTTCGTTAGTTTCATATTTGAAATAGGCAGAAACTCAAGGACGTGGAGACGTACGACGTGGCAGAACCAACATAGGTCAATTTCCATTCGAGGTCTGTGATGAATATAGATTAGCGATTGAAAAGATGGCGGCGAAGACAATCCTAAGAGAGCAGGACAGGAACTTACCTTTTTGCAATGCCTCAAGACACTCGAAAGTGATCTCAAACTCATAAGGGTCCCCAAATTTGGCTGGATTGTTGAGGACATTGACACCAAGAAGTGAGACGACAGACATCTTGAAAGTGGTTGATTTTGCTGTTTCGTATAATGTTTAGATGAGTTCCAAATATCGATTCAAGATTTGTACTCTTTTTAACCAAAAGATGCCAGTCAAGTGAAGTTTGTGAGGTTGTGGGAAATACTATGGTAGTGATTGTATTGAGTATTGGAAGAAGAGAAGAAAGCACGGGGGGGTCGAGACGAATAAAGTCGATAAATTGGTTGATGGGGCAGCATTTAGTTCCAAATACCACGGTGAGCCATGGCAGTATTAACGCGTGTGGAAAATCCAAATCGCGTGTGTTGAGATGTTTGAACCGCGATTTCCACTTTACGAAATGCGCTAACCGGATTTGATATTAGCGTATCTCTCTCATTTTCTTCGCCTTCTTTCCAAGGTTGTTACTAGGTACCTAGTAGTTAAGAGCTCTCTCAACTTTTGGCGACATCTACGAGGAAAGAAATCTTGTTTGTTTCTTTTTTCAATGAGTCCTTCAACAACAACAATAATCAAGTACATCAACAGTTGATTAATTTAGATACTCTACCTACTTTCTTTGTTGCGCCGACGATCCTTTGACTTTGCGCGCAAGTTTGTTGCACTCTTCATACAGGTTAGCCTCACCTTATTTAACTTGCCCTCCTCAACATCATTTCACCATAACGACGCAAGCGCATTTGCTAACTAATTATCAATGATCTTCTAGACACTTTTAACCATTAGTATCTACATTACCTACCACATTAACTCAAAATCGTCGCTCGCGCATCCATACAACAACTCAAAACGGTCTTGTCTTCAAAATGGCGGAGGAAGATGCAGATATAGCTCTTTTACATCAGTTTCAGGCAGGTCAAGAAGCTACGGCTTGGGAAGATGGAGATAATGGAATCGCAGAGGGTGATCTACCTTCCAATACAGAAGATAACAACGAACATGTCAAGCAAGATTCCGTTAAAGATGCCCAAGTTTCTCGTGCTTTGTCTCCTTCAGGCGCAGCTGCTTCGGCCGCTGGCGACGACTATGACCCTTCCTCTGTTATATCCCTTCCAGCTGTGGTAACTGAACAAGATTCTACAAGACCCAGCTCTCAAACTTCTGTGCGCAAACCAAAAACTGTTGGAGGATTTATTGCAGATGATTCTGATGAGGAGAATGACGAATCTACACCAATTAATACTGGTCATTTGCAACTGCCAGCCTCTGATGACCCCAAACGATCTCCTTCTCCATTGCAAAATTCTATTACTCAGCAGGAAGTGCACATCAAGATGGAGAATCAAGTTGATTCCAAACCCGAGGCACTTTCCTCTGTTCCTAATTCCATGAATCCGAGTAATGTTGGAACACCTATAGAACAATCTTCGGTGCAAGTGCCCATTCCTGTTGGTACATCACAAAGTGCATCTGTTCCTAGAGCTCGCCTTCCCCATGATAAGATCGGTATGCTTGAAGATCGGGTCAAGGAGGATCCCCGAGGTGACATGGAAGCATGGCTTTCTTTGATTGGTGAACATCGCAAGCGTAACAAGTTGGATGATGCCAGAGCAGTCTATGAAAGATTCTTGAAGGTCTTTCCACACTCTGTAAGTTATAAGTCCGGCAATCTTTTTTCTCGCGATACTTACTAACGGCAAATTAGGCGGAGATTTGGGTTGCTTATACTGAAATGGAACTCGAATACGAAAACTTTAGTGCAGCAGAACAAATCTTTGGCAAATCATTATTGACGGTCCCGAACATTCAATTATGGTCGGTTTATTTGAACTACATACGCCGCATGAATGACCTCAATGTCGATCCCAGTGGTACAGCTCGTGCAACCGTGTCTCAAGCATACGATTTTGTGTTGGCAAACATTGGGATTGATAGGGATTCTGGTAAAATTTGGCAGGATTATATTCAATTCATTCGTAGTGCACCTGGTTCAATTGGTGGCAATAGTTGGCAAGATCAACAAAAGATGGATCAATTGCGAAAAGCCTATCAACGTGCCATCTGTGTTCCTATGTCAAACGTGAATGAATTATGGAAACAGTATGATCAATTTGAGATGGGCCTGAACAAGATGACGGTGGGTTTTGGTTTTCAAATTTCGTTACGGTTCAGAACTGACAGATCATATTAGGGTCGCAAATTCCTTCAAGAGAGATCTCCAAATTACATGACTGCAAGAAGTGCGAATACTGCGCTTGAAAATATCATTCGCGGCCTCCAGCGCACAACTTTACCTCGACTTCCACCTGCTTTTGGATTTGAGGGTGATCAGGAGTATTTACATCAACTCGATCTATGGAAGAAGTGGATAGCTTGGGAGCAGGAAGATCCTTTGGTTCTCCAGGCGGATGAGCTGGATGCTTACAGACAGCGCATCTTATATGTCTACAAGCAAGCTGTGATGGCGTTACGCTTTTGGCCTGAGATCTGGGTAGATGCTGCTGAGTGGTGCTTCAACAACAACCTAGACAAGGAAGGCGATACTTTTCTCGCAGATGGAATTGCCGCAAACCCTGAGAGTTGTTTGATAGCTTTCAAAAAAGCCGATCGACTTGAGTCTACGCTCTCTACCGAGGAAGCTGGGAAAAGCGATGTTGAGAAAGGAACAATTGTTCGGGCACCTTACGCCAAGCTTCTCGAATCTCTTTATGAACTGATCGCGGACTTGAAAGTCAGAGAGACAAAAGAAAAGGCTAAACTTGAGGAAAACTCAGCAATCGACGCTTCCATCAGTGCAATTGTGAGAAAGGCAGAGGATGATGATGATGATAGTGATCCCGATAAAGATGCCCGAGAAAGTTTTAAAGCTGCCCAACTGAATGCTATCACACAGGGTTATGAAATGCAGAGAAAACTTTTGCAGAGAACTGTATCTTTCTCCTGGATTGCACTAATGAGGGCTATGCGACGCATTCAAGGAAATGGTGCAATTGATGCTAAAACCGGATCAAGATACGTCTTTGCTGAGGCCCGTCAACGCGGCATGATCACAAGTGAAGTTTATGTTGCCAGCGCGTTGATTGAACACATGGTATACAAGGACAAATCTGGTACTAAGATCTTTGAAAGGGGAGCTAAACTTTTCCCAACCGATGAAGCCTACCTTCTTGAGTATCTAAAGCACTTGATTTCCATTTCTGACATCACCAGTAAGTCTTTTACCTCAGTATTTTCCTCATCCATGCTAATCATGACATAGATGCCAGGGTGGCTTTCGAAACTGCAGTTAGTCGTCTAGCACAGAAACCCGAAACCGTTTACAAAACAAAGCCACTTTACGTTTACTTCCATAGCTACGAATCTCAATTTGGAACGTTGGATCAAATCAAGAAGCTGGAAAAGCGCATGGCAGAACTCTTCCCGGATGATCCAAAACTTCTCAGGTTCTCTTCGCGTTACAGTGTGGAGGGATTCGACCCTACTGCTGTACGACCAATTGTTTCGCCTGCTTCACAAATGAGACCAAAATTGGTCATGCAATCAATTGAGCAAGCCCCGTCCGTTCCAGATAGTCCACGTCCTCAATACGTACAAGAACAAAGCCCTCGCCCACAGCAACCGCCACCATTTATGCAGAATCAAAACACAAACTCACCAAAGCGACCATTCCCAATGGAAGATTTTGAAAGCGAGCTCAACCCTCCACGAAAACTGGCTCGTGGTCAATCTCCTCTGAAGGGAGCTGCAGGACGCAGATTGGCGCAACAAAAGGGAATACAACAAACGCAAGGCGCACCTGCATGGCAATCAAACGCCGCACCATACGTAATTCCACGAGACATCACATTCCTCCTTAGCATTATTCCTCGGTCTGATATCTATCTTCGTGACCCACAATTGAAGGGCGTCAAATTCATTCCAAGTGACTTGGTGCAGCTCCTTGCCCGTACGGAGGTACCGGATTTCACGCAATGGAAAAGTGCGCGAGAACAACCTCAACAATCTCAACAACCACAACAATCTCAGCAACGCTATGACGGTATGACACCCAGTTACCAAGCTCCCAATACTCGTGAATCTCATGGTTATGGTATACAAAATACTGGAAATAATGGATATTCTGGGGAGCCGCAGCGCATGTCGCAGCCTGGTTATCTTCCTGTAGATGATCGAGTTTCAAGCGTAATTCAGGGTCATGATTACACCAGGTCTCCGGTCACACCCCAGGATAATCAATGGGGAGGCGGATATAGCCAAGCAACTTCTCACTCACGAAATGCGAGCTTTGAGAGTAGAGGATGGCAAGGGCAGCAACAACAGCCTGGAGCATACATGCAACCTCAATGGCCCGGCAATGGAAATGCCAATGGTGGATATTATCATTGAAGCTAACTTTTGAATCTTATACAGGATATTCTTATCGATAATGATCTTTCTTTCAACGATCATGATTCTGTTGTCGACCTCGCATCAAAATCTTTCTTTACTTCGTAATCTCAAAACCAAACGCAAAATGTATATTTAAACAACCTCTCTTCTTCACCATACCCTACATATCTTCGCGCTTCTCCAAATTTACGTGGCTTCTGGTGGTTGGATGGGGGGGCAGTGGCGCGGATGAGGTATTTCTGGTTTACCAGATTCTTGTTCGCTAGAGGTTTTTACGCCGTATCAATTATTCTTCGTTTGATGGAAAGGGGTTGATTGTAACGAAACAGAAAACTGTGCACAAGGTTTTGCAAGTTGTTTCTTCATAGTAAGGCGTTTAGGAGGGAGCTGCAAGTTTTACTATGTCATGCCAGCCAGTCAGCTTTGAATGTATATTAAAGAAGTACGTGGTGTAATCGATGAATACAAATGATGACTATCATACCTACATGAGTTCTTGTCTATGTTTTTCTGTTCGAGCTTTCTGTTTGATTCCTTGGCTTTTGGTGAGGGGCAGTGCATGATTGATGTCACACTGCATGCATAAGTACTTGTGACAAAAACTACGGTGTGTCATATAGCAGTCCTCTCATGTACCAATAAGGGAGCTCAAATTGCATATGTGTTTCAACATTAAGTTTTATGTATACTTACTACAATCGATTCATGCTTGGAGGGAGGGAGGATTGGTCAGCGTAGTCATGGCAATCATCTTTCTTTTCCCTGTCTCGACCGTTCTTCCCTTCTGTGCATCTATTCCTTCAGTCTCTTGCCAAACCATCTGTGCGCCTTGCTTTTCTCACGTCGATTACAGATCGCAATTCGATGTTGAAAGTGAGTATTACAATTTCATACATATTACACAGCAAATTAAGCCATGAAGTCATGTTTGAATAAATCGTTCCATTGCGTACATATGTTAGGCACACACGCAAGCAGTTACTGTCCTGAATTTGCATCGCGCATAGGCGCATACAGAGACGCAAACCTAAGAGCAAACGCGCCTTCAATAAACCAATGCCATAAATTGTAAATCTTCATGTGTGCAATACGCAGGTATCCAAATTGCTTCAAGGTATAAACTTAACGCAATAATGACACTTAATTGCTGGCTCATAATAACATTTGGGACTCATTTTTCGTCCAGATTAACACAAAACTTTTCATATTTCCTCATTCTAATCTAATCTAATGAAAGAAGAATATCATCTCATCTCATATTTCACCTCGGTTCTGAGCTTTAGTTCATTTATAGAGGTTCCTTCCTCCAATCAAGAAAGAAAATAAAAGGCACCTTGCCAGCTCTTTCCAATTTTCAATTGACCTTTACACTAGCGCCAAATCTACGTTGACTCAATCTCGCTGTCGCTTCTCTCTCGTCCCTCAATTCTTTTTTCCACAACAACAACCAACAACCTTTCTATCTACAACATCAATTTTCTCTTCTACGCCATAGTTCTATCATTCGACGCAACAAAGTACAAGTAAGTAATTTTCTTTCTTCACGAATTGAGTTGGTTTGTCTTCCTGCTTGAAGTGGACTTGAAAAATATATCTTCAAGCGCAGTCGCGTTTGTTTGCCCTCTTGACTGCTGCGGTTGCTTGCTTTCTCCTGGCAATCCAGTTTCTCAACTTCAAAAACCACTCTCATCCATTGCAACAATCTTTCCCTTCCTATCTAATATCTATTCAACTGTCAATCTCATCCCATATCGTTGTTGATTGAATTTTAATCGTTCGCATAAGCTAATTCCATTGCATAGCTCGACTGCCAGAATCTCTGGTAATTGCCTCACACAATTACAGCTAAGCAAAACCAACAGTCCTCAACGGTGATCAACTTTTGGTGAGTCAAACAAATTGATTATTTTTGCCATCCTTGTCACTTGCTTCCGATCTTGTTCTCGTCGTCGCTATTCTCACAACCCAGCATCTTCCTCCCATTGTTACACCCACGACGATCTATCAATTTCATATCACTTTCGCGATCCAAGTTTTTACCATCATCTTTTTCAAGCCCTCCATTCCTCTTCGGTCGAGATTTTCTTGCCATACATAGATAGCAATTACTAACACACTGCTTCTCAAATTACAGACGCCATCAAAATCGACATCATGGGTGCTGGTCAACAGCAGCGTCGCGATCAGGGTCCACCTTCATCGGCTGGAAACCCTGGTCAGCAGCAATCACTTCCTTCAGTATCACAATCAGTTACTGGTGGACAACAAATCAGATCATCAGTCATCCCTCAAGTTGACGGACCAAATGAGCCACGCCAGAATTCATTTGTGCGTGGTCCTGGCTTTGATCCTGCGAGAGATCCGAAGAAAGATGAGACCAGAAAGTTGCGTTGTGAGCTTCCCTCTTATCGTGAAAATGTAAGTAACATATTTGCTTTATCTATCTGTTTGGCCATGGTATTTTTACAATCTGTGTGGAAGCAGTTGCTACTTCAAGGAAGTATGCCAAGCTGCGTGGTTTTGTGATGCGATTCATCTGTGGTTGGATTTCTGCACTAAATTTACTTCTTAACTTGATGGTTTCAACCTCGCTGTTCCCACTCGCAGCTGAGATCAACAGGCTGTTGTACCTGTCCATCAACTTCCATCTCTCACTTTTGTACCCCTCCTTATCTTGTTACTCCCCAGCATCTTGCCCACTCAAGCAAATCAAGCTAGTTGCTTGATTGGATTGCTATTATTTCTGGAAGGAGTGAGGGGAAATTGAAAGAGAGTGACCCACCAACCCTGATGCACAGTCATACCCCGCTCTATGATCAACCAAGTTTGGACAAAATTCACCTCTTCAGGGCATTAGCGCTCTTTCTCTTCCACCCCCCTTCCACTAGCTCCAATCTACTGGCTACAAAAGAGTCCTCCTCTGCCCTCAATCCCCATCTCTCTTACAACCAAACGGTCCAAGCCCTTCAGCTCTTTACTCCTCCTTCAATCATCTCTAACCCTTACACATATCAAAACATATCACTGTCCCTTCCAGCTTTTAAAAGCACAATCAAATCTACCACATTCGCGAGTCTTTACTGCAGGCTGGTTTTTCAGCCAGCACTTCTGACTGCTTTCCCATCTCATATCCTTACCCTCCAAACATTCTCATCTTCCTCCGCCTTTTCTCTGACTCTTTCCTCAAACTTTATCAACTGCAAAAATGGAACAAAACCATTTCTTCCGACGTGAAACTGATATCAAACAGTATGACAAACCCCCGGAGACCCTTCTTCCAGCTCGCCCAGGATACAATTCCCAGGGCAAGGCAATTAGCATTCGGGTGAATCAATTTAAAGTCCTGGATGCTCCGAGCAAGGATGTCTACCAATTCGATGTAAGTATTGAAATGTTCACATGGCTCACCTTCCAAATACTAACAGACATCAAGATCTTGGTTGGTGAAGGTGGCGAGAAGATGGGACTCATCAAGAAGGTCTGGGAATCCAAGACCGTTAAGAGAGAGTTGGCAAAGCATGGCAAGTACTGGCTCTGGGATGGCAACAAGATTGCATGGTAAGTGATTTTGCTCAGTTCAACTCTCATCTCACACCATGCTTATATGTCCTAGGTGCTTAAATCCATTGGCTCGTGGTGAATTCCGTATTCTCGTTGATCTTGATGCCGAGGCTGGCAAACCAGGTGGAGACTCCAAACGCATGATTTACTGCACGGTCAAGCAAACCACCACCATCAGAATGGCTTCTTTGCACGCCTATCTTAACAAGGAATGCGACTTTGACAACAATGTTCTTTGCGCTATCAGTAAGTCTTGTTGATGCAACCCCAATAAATGTAACTAACTCTCATGATAGACTTCCTTGATCATATGATTCGACAATGGCCCAGTGAGAAATATGTTGTTCAGAAGCGTAGCTTCTTCGCTCGTGGCATTGACCGTTGTCCTTTGGACATCACAATTGAGGCTATGAAAGGTGTTTATCAATCGATTCGCCTTTGCAATCATCTCAATGAGAAGGGTCCTGCCATCCGTGGCTTGGCAGTCAATGTCGATGTTGCCAATGGCACATTCTGGACATCGCAAGATTTCATGCAGGCTGCTCGTAACTTGTGTAGTGTTCCTCGTAACAAGGCTCTCGATTACGATGTCTTCCGAAAGCATCTGAGACCTGAACAGAAAATGATGCCAAATGGTAGACTCGAGAAGTCTGCGGAGTTCTTGACACTTGAAAAGATGAAGAAATTGAAGTTCACTTTGAAGCATCACGGCAAGACAAATGGTTTGTTGCTTCTCACCACTTGCAAATTGATATTGCTAACATTTGATTTTAGACCTGAAGATATATACCGTGAAGAAATTTACTTTCCATCATGATTCCGTATATGCCGCTGATGGTGTCAATTCTAAGAATCATTTCTTCACTCCAAAGGATACTGGAAAGGAAATATCTATCTACAATTACTTCAAGTCCAAGTACAACATCAATCTTAAATATTGGTGGGCACCTTTGATCGAGACTGAGAGAGCAGGTTTCTTTCCCATGGAGGTATGCACTTTGGCCCCAAGTCAAAAATACCAGTATAAGCTGGACCCCAATCAGACCTCCTCCATGATCAAGTTTGCAGTCACTAGACCAAAGGTCCGCATCCAATCGATTGAGCATGGTCTTGGCATGTTAAAGTGGAACGAGGACCCTTATCTCGCTCACTATGGTTGCAAGATTGACCGAACTATGACCATGGTAAGTTGTTTCCCCTTGTAATACTCATTGCTATACAGTTACTTACATATCTTCAGACTCAAGCTCGTCTACTTCAAAATCCAGTAGTTCAATTTGATAAGGCTACCATCGATCCCAAGACATCTGGACGTTGGGACTTACGTGGCAAGAAATTTCTGTATGCTAATCCAGAACCATTGGTCTCTTGGGGTGTTGCCATCGTGGACAACTGTATCCAGGAACCTGCTGTCAAGAATTTCCTCCAGGTGTTCATTCAGACTTACATTGGCCATGGTGGTAGAGTCACTAATAAGGTTCCCCCCATCATGAAGATTTCTGGTGCTCCAGACAAGATCGGCGAGGGAGTTCAGACCGTTCGCAACGCTGCTGGTCAACAGGCCAAGCAAATCCCTCAAATTTTATTCTTCATTTTACCTGATCGAAATTCTTTCGTGTACGAACGCTTCAAGAAGAACAATGAGTGTCGCTTCGCGATGATGTCCCAGAGTAATTATGGCACTCGTACCCCAAAGTAATTGACTAACAAATCATAGTGATGAACGTTGCTCATGTTGCGAAGGCGCAACCTCAATATTGCTCCAACGTTTGTATGAAGGTGAATGCAAAGCTTGGTGGTACCACATGCAAGGTTGCGGATACCAAACCACCAAAGCCCTTTTTCCCCCGTGCAACAATGGTCATTGGTGCGGATGTCTCTCACGCCACACCAGGATCTCCACAGTCTTCTATGGCTTGTTTGACAATGTCAATGGACTCTACTGCGTGTAGATATGCTGCTGCGGTCCAAACTAACGGACATCGTGTTGAAATGATATCGCCTGATAATATTAACTCAATGCTAATTCCATTGTTCAGAGAATGGGTCACCAAAGTTGGTAAGGGATCTGGACCGTTACATATTTATTACTTTAGAGACGGTGTTTCCGAAGGTCAATTCGAACATGTTATCAACCAAGAGGTTAAGAACATGAAGATCGCCCTCGAGAAGGCATTTGGCCCCAAAGCTGCAGCAGTAAGTGTTTGAACTTCTCAATTCTTGATGGTCTCTTTCTGACAACATTTAGATTCGCTGGACTGTGACGGTGTGCACCAAGAGACATCATTTGCGATTCTTTCCCAAAGACAACGACATGGCCGCTGGTGACAAGAACGGAAATGCCCTTCCAGGTACACTTGTCGAACGAGACATCACTCATCCTTTCGAGTACGACTTTTACTTGAGTTCTCACTCAGCCATCCAAGGAACTGCTCGTCCAGTTCACTACCAGGTTATCATGGATGAAGCTCAGGTTCCAGTCAATGATTTCCAGAAAATGGTCTATCAGCATTGCTATCAGTATATGCGTTCTACTACTCCTGTCTCCTTGTGTAAGTTTCTAAATTCTCGGACATCTTACTTATACTAATTTCTTCTCAGATCCTGCCGTCTACTATGCGCATTTGGCATCTAACCGTGCTCGTGCTCATGAGGCTAAGGGCCATAGTGCGGGACCTCGCGGTGGAGAGAAATTCCTTGAGAAGCAAGTAAAGGAAGCCCAAGACAGAGTCGCTGGCAAGGCACCCTCTAGTCAAACTGGCTCAAGCCAGCTGGTGGTTGAGGATGTTCCACTCCTTCCTTTGGGACAACTCAGTCAAAACGATAAAGTTAATCCGGAAGTCATCTCAAAGCTTCGCACTGGCATGTGGTACATTTGAGTACTTCTATCACTTCATCACCAACACGATCTTTGACTCTTGTCCTTGATCTTAACACCATTTTACTTCTTCATTTTGTTTTATTACGACTTTTCGATCTTCGGATCCCTGATCTTAGGATTTCTCAATCTTTCTCTGCTCGCTGATTGCTATGGCAATTGGTTTATAAGGGATTTGGGAATAGGACTTGTACTTTCACTTCTTAGGACTTTGATCTCATCTCGAATTCTTTTGTGAGGGATTGAGTTTTCACGGTCTCCTCCTCTTTATTTATGCATATGGGTATCTGGAAGTCGCTATGGGCTTGATGATGGGAAGGATATTATTGATCAAGCAAAGGTTTATTTAATTTAGCGGTGCGATAGTTGCAAGATGGGGGCTCTTTCTCTTTTTATTTTAGTGTAGTTTTTAGTTTGATGTTCTCGATTGAGAAATCTTCCTACTAAAATGCAGATGTGAATGGGAAATGACGTTCTTGCGGCGGGTACTTAGTTAGGTTTCAAGAAAATAAAAGATTTGCGATTGCAATTCAAATCAAGACTCGTGCTGGTGATTCGTGAATGAAGATTCGCCTTTTACAGTAGTCGGTGGGCCAAGAGATGGACATACAAAAATCTTGAAGAAAGCGACCACAAGAGAGCTTATTGGATATGGATCGATGCTGGAAACTATATGGAAAAGGGATGGTTAGTTTAGGATTTTTTACTAGGATTAAGAGATTGAATTTATGTCGAAATGTGGAATATAGGTAACGTAAGGAAAGGCATAGTAGGATAGAATGTAACGTTGATGAAGTGTGTAAGAATGATAAGTTCGAAGAAGAATCTGGGCATTCAGGGTAATCCTTACAGATTTCATCGGCGTAGTCCTTTTCAACAATACAAGTTAGCTGGATTGATTAATTAAGCTCATTTGAAAGATTGAACCCGAATGAGAGATCAAGATCATCTAAGCAACTGAATTTAAATCAACCTTTAACCTGCCTGTAGATAAGCACAAGGCTTGCCACAAACAAAACAAAAAATCACAATCATAATGGCATACACCCGATCTCAAAGGCATACTAATCCGGTACTTTTCTAAGTAGCCTTACTTGGCCTGTCAATTGAGAAGGTGGTTCCCCTCTCTCCATGAGGCGACACTAATCTATGTCTTCGTCTTTCGGCAATGGCGTTAACCACAAGCACATTTATTTATATGCTGGGTATATATGTACATCTAACATTTGAGAAATACTGATTCCTGCCTGACCAATACTCAATGCATGAGTTCTCTTTGTAACACAAGATATATTGATAGACCAGGTCCGGATCAAGTACTTCTCAAGAGAAAATGTTCGAAGAGGTCATAATTATAGAAACTACTGAGTACTAAAACCGCTAAGTCATAGTTCCATCCTTAGTGAAGAACACAATTAACTATAAAAACAGGTTTCTCACGCAAGATACACATGTCCGCAAGAATATCATGAACAATACGAAAGCACATGCGAATCGTTTCTTAGAAACGACAAAGACTTCACGAAACACATGTCAACATATTGATATTCAAGGCCAGCAACCATGAATGCAACCTCCTCACCCGCACAAAATATCACCTCCTCCTCCTCCTCTTACTCGAATTCCACCGACATTCTGAAATACGGTTTGTCCATAGAAATAAAACGAAAGTTGCCACCATGGATGATTGCATTAATCTGTGGCATTCCAACAACCTAATTTTTGTGTGCTTTCCTGTGCCTTTGTTGGAAGGCCCGTCACCCAGGACCTGATTTCTATGGAACAAATGAGGGAGATGAAGAGAATGGGGGAGGAGAGGGGAGGATTGAAGGAAGAAGAGAAGGAGCAGGGAGGGGAAGCACTCGAGGACTTGGTGAAAACGATGAAGTGATCGGGACGTTTGATGCACATGTGAGAGATGGTTGTCATAGACAGGAGATGGTGACGATCAATGCAATTGTGGTTGATAAAGGACCCTCTAAGATGAAGATGAGTGAGCTTCGGCCTTTTGAGGGGTGAGGGACGAGGGAGATGGGAGATGGGAGACAAGGAATAGGAAATAGGAGATGGAAGATAGAAGATGCAAAATGGAATATAAGGAATAGAAAATAGGAATTGGGAGATAGAAGATGCAAAATGGAATATATCATTGTGTTATATTTGATACACACATCAGTAGTTTCACGACCTATCTATCTAATAGTATAAGAACAAATGTTTAAAATGTGTTTAAAATGTTCAATTGATGTAGCGGAACAATAAGAGGGAAAAAGATTGAAGCACCTCCCCAACCCAGGCCGGACCAGCCTCGCCAATAATCTCTCATCTCTGATGGTTTATTCGCAAAGGAAGCTCAACTCGATGAGATTGCATTCTATTCAAGGTGCAGCTTGCAACCAGTTGAATACTCTCCTCACTACTCGAGTACATATCTTCAATTCAATGGGAGGGGATGGGTGAATGAAGCAAGGAATTTGAGGAAAGATATTAAGAACAAGAATAGTCTGTACACAAGACCTACTTATGTATTGATTAATTGATCAATTGATCAATTGATTAATTGCTTGCTTGCTTGCTTGCTTCATATCTCTCCGACCAAGCACAAAGGAAGAGAAAAGCAGATCGAAAAGAACAAATCACAACAAGACCATCTCGGCCGTCTGCCCACCAAGCCACCCACGAGTTCATTGATCCATCTTATCCATCTACCCACAACACCATTCAAATAATCCCTGCCCGGGTCGACCCTTTTACACTTTCATTCTCATATTTCATTGGTTTACATACCCCTGATGTATCCCCGCACATTTACCTTTTATCACATCATCCCATGAAACCCAATCTCTCAAATCTCTCGAATCTCTCGAATCTCCATTTCTTTTCCTTCCCCGGAGAGTTCAGTCTAGGACTTGATTCAGATTACCTTTTTCTTCTTCCACGTCTTTCATAAGGTCTTATATTGACTCGGGGCTTGGGAACGGATTACCCAATATAAACATTCGAGTCAAACGAGATGGGAAAAGTATAGAGAGTAAAATGTCTTTTGAATAGGTAGGTCAGAATATTTACCAGGGGATTATTCATCGCTCGCCTTGTACAGCAGGGAGAAGCTGTCCATGTAGATTGAATCCAGACCAGTATCTACTATCGAATGGTATGATTTGACTCAATATAATCGCACCGCCGTTCACGTCCTGCCCTTGCTTGTCTGCTTGCTTGTCTCGGGAATTTGGAGAAGACTAATAGAGGGGCGTGGTTGTACAAATGAATTGTTGGGTGTGCCACACCTTTTTCTTTTTCTTTTTTCATCGTTACATATCGGTCCTCAAAGTCTACAAATGTATAGACGATTCCAATCCCTCAAGAGAATAGGAGAATATACATACGCCAAGCCCAATTGAAGAGGAAACATACTATTAAAAGAAAGGGGATAACGGTAAGATGGATTGGAATTAAAAAGAGACGCGGGATAGATTATATTTATATTACAGTCTGTGCGGAATTTCTTCTTTCGACTAGAAGACAATTGGGTTTTCGGAAGTTAGTTGAAAGAAGGATATTCGAATTGGATCAAATTGTTTTAAATCAATTGGGTCGAAGGTTTGGCGCAATTGGGAAAAGGAAAGAAAGGAGAAAGGATATAAGGGAATTCGCGAGTGAATGTGGAGGAAGGTAGGAAGGTTGGAGGAATACATACACACAATACATACACGAACGAACGAACAAACAAACAAACGAACGAACGAACGAGCGAATGATTGAATGAACGAACGAACAGAAATAGAACGGACACAGAACGCTCAGTCAAGAACAGATATCTGCGACAATCAATCGGGTTTCGAGCGACGGTTTCAATTCTACTTCTACCATACCTCAAACACCTTCTCAAACAACTTGTCCTTTCGCTTTCGCTCTTAAACAAACCCTACCAATCGATCACTCTTCAATCCATTTCCCTGTTACCTCGTCTCCGCAAATACCTCACCATACCATATTACACGACCAAATCATGGCAGCAACTTCTTATGACTCCAATCGCATAACCATAACTATCCTCGGCGACGGTGGCGTTGGCAAATCCGCTTTAACCCTCCGTCTTGTAAAATCTCAATGGACATCTGACTACGACCCTACCATTGAGGATTCCTATACTCTCACTCGACGCATCGATGGCCAAACATATCATCTCTCCATAACCGACACCGCAGGCCAAGAAGAATATCGCGGGATGTGGCAGAGTGCCAATGGGAGTATGAGAAGCGATGCTTTCTTATTGGTATATGATATTACGCGACGGGAAAGTTTGGATGCGCTGGATTGGTTCGACGAATTAGTTACTATGGAGGGAGAAGTTCGGGGCGAAGAATGGAGAAGAGCGCAGGCCGAATCTTCTCCTTCGAAATCTCGTTCAAAAACAAAGAAAATTCAGAGCTCAAATGCAAAGTCAACACAAGGGGGAGGATTCGATTATGGATATACGCCTCCGATTAAAATTATTGCGGGAAATAAATGCGATCTTCAAGAATCGCGCGAGGTGACGGCTTCGCAGGGTTTAGAGTGGGCTAGAGCAAGAAATTGTGGGTTTATGGAAACAAGCGCGAGGAGTATTGTTAATATCGAGGAAACTTTCGCGTTGATTGTTAGACGGGTTGTGGAGGGAAGAAAGAGGGCGCTCATGGATAGGGAAATGATGGATAGAGGGGAATTTGGGGATGAGATATCGGGTGTGCGTATGGATGGGGTGGAAGGGGATGAAATGAATGGGGAAAGGGAGAAATTGGGGACTAGGAGGGCGATGACGAAACCATTGACGCCTTTACCGCCAGGGACCCCAAATGAAGAGTTTGAAAAGAGAGGGAATAGAAATGGGAGAGGAATTAGCAAGGGGAGATTCAGGGAGATAGGAAGGAAGTTCGTCTGTTGGAGATAAATCGAAGGAATGGATGGGATGAGGTGGTTGGAGATAATACTGAATGAGAGCGAGTGGCTGGAAAAGAAGGAATGAGACGAGATGGACGACACAAGACGAGAACTTACGACATATATTAATGACATCACAACTTATGAGTAGTGATTTTGCTTAGTTGATTTACTGGATATCCATTTGTATTTTTTATTTTGGAGGGACAGGAAAAGGATAGGGATAGGGATAGGGATAGGGATAGGGATACTGTTGGTTTGAGAAGGATACAGAAGACGTAGTACCTACGAATGTAGGTCCTAAATGTCTATGTTGTATTCTGTCTAAAGAGCTAGCTATGTACAGGAAGTAGTAGGTCTTATATAGACCTACTGAAAGAGCTAGTCTCTTTCGCTTTCGCTTAGGGCTTGTAATACAGTAGCTAATGAATTGAAACTATTCACTGTATGATCAACGTTCATACAGATACCGTTAGCGTGGAAGGAAGGATACGCTTGGACGGGATGGATACGAAATGGTTGAGTTTGTCAATTTAGGCAAGTAAAATGCCAATCAATGTCAAGGGGTTGGATGGGCTGAACGGATTGAAATGGAACAAAAATACATTGCTGCAGTACTGTCTGCTATCTATTGCAAAAGAAGAAAAGGAACAAAGGGAAAAGAAGGAATAGCATATAGCACATACCATAGGATAGGAAAGCATATAGCGAGGAGCTGAGGAGCTTTTTATATTTTTCTCTAGCGATTAATAAACTAGTATCGAATACTTGGATGCATTGAAGGGTCTTGAAATGAAATATATATGTACCTGACTAACTATTTACGAAACACAAGATGCGCGTGGAAATGCGAGCTACGAGGTAAGAACTGGCCAACTTACTCACGATGTCTCCGATGTCTCTAGTCTTATCAAAGAACGGTGTCCAGCACGCTGCTCGAAATGTGACTGACTGTGTTTGAATTTGGGTGCACCACACAAGAACGCGTTGAACCACATACGTGAGATAGATTGAGGTTGAGGTAATTCTATTGATGTTTCCGAGATTTGAATATATCAGAGATTCAGGTGGAGAGAAAACGTAGTATGTATATATGGAGCGCTAGAGGAAATCCTATACACCCTTGGATACCCTTCAATTAAAGTCCAAATTCTTTGAATTGAAATGGGACAATTGGATTGTTGAAGGGATTCGCCAGTGCTCAATTCCGGTCTGTTTTCCCTCGTATGAATAGGCCGGCGGATGAGGGAAGTAGTTGAATGGTATGGAGAAGGGTGGAAATCAAGCAGAAGGGATAGATTGAATTAAATGAGCCTCCGGTTAAATCTCTATCTGTTGTCATAAATCATTGTATGTTGTATCTTATGCACTCCCTATTCCATGTTCCCGCACACTTTTACCACCCGCTAAGATCGATGATAGTGAGATTCCTTCCCATCCTGTTCCTATGTCCAGTATTTAGAAGGTGTAATATTCGTCACCTCTAATTCCTCGCCTCAACCTTATTGTCCAGCTTCTCTACCCAAGTCCTCCACTCATTATATTCCTTCCAGCTAACACTCTCCTTTCTTCCCTGATACCTCACAACACTCAGCTGGCTCACTTCCCTCCACTTCTCTCTTCTTCCTCCCCAGCCCGCCTTCCTCATCGCACTCACAACCGTCTCTTCCTTTCCCCACTCCTGTTCCACCGCCACATCAGGTAAATAGCACGCTCCAAACCTCTTGTTTTTATGATAAAAACTGATCCTAATCCCATGAACTCCGATTTCCCAATCCAGCGGATGAACACACTCTTCGAAATCCGTAAGTAAAGTAACGGCAACCTCGAGAGTTGGGAGTTCCCGCAGTGTAATGGGATCAAAGCGGGAATCGTGCAGGGCGGAAATTATTGCGTATTCGGGTAGAGATGTGAGGAGGGGTTCGGAGGAGAAAGTACCGATGCAGCCGCGTAGAGAGGGCGATTGTTGATGGGGTTGTGAGGAAGAGGAAAGAGTATTCCAGGTTACGAAGAGAGGGGTGGACCATTCGCGGAGGTTGCGGGGAGGGGAGAGTTGGGTTGTTTGACGGGGAGTGGGGGAGATACCGATAGGGGTGAATGAGGTGGTTGAACTGGAGGGAGTAGTTGCAGATGTGGAATTCGAGGTTGATGTTCGTTCGGAGGAACTAGAAGATGGTGTACTGGTTCCGGAAGCAGATCGTGTAATTCGCTGGAGAATAGGATGACGTGCTGAATTTGTGGTTGAATTTGGATCTGGTCTTGGATTTGTTTTTGGTGGATGGGAACCAGTTATTTGAAGATCAACATCTTCTTCTTCCTCTTCTTCGGTGTTTTGTAATTCGAGACCTTTGGGATAGGACGTCCATAATTCTTGCACCTTTTCCAAACCTAATGGTTGTCGTTTTTCGAGATGAGCAGTCAAAACCTCGAAACAATAGAGACAATGATCTGGAGTTGCCATAATTGTTGGTCTTACTGGCGAAGATGGATTGGTTGATGAATTTGTGGTTGTGTCGAGGGTTAGATTTGAATGGAGTTGTAGTTGTCGTCGACCTAACGGTAAGGGAAGGGGATACGAATATGGATACGAGTGTTTGTATGAATATTTGTAATCGTATTTGAATTTGGATTTGGATTTGGATTCATGGAATAAGTTAACTCTATTGTACTTGACAAACTTTGTGATGAGAGTAAGTTGGCGAAATGAGGTTATTGATGTTGTTGAGATAAGGGATTTGAGTAGAAGTGAAGTCTGATAGGAAGGTTGTTGTGAGTGAATGTCAGTACCGGTGGAGGGAGCTCGGGTGTTGTGGGACTTCATAGCGGGGGTTATCGATAAGCTTTAGTCTTGATTTGTGGAAATCGATGATGAATGTTTCAGGTACCCATGATTTGCATAAATCGAGAGTCGAGTGGATAACTTGTGAATTGTGCATTATCTATTCCGGATTCGGACTTCAAGAAGATGGATCATTCCAGGCCGAGATCTCCGGCTTGCTCGGTTTATTACGTTCCGTTAGTCGGTTGGTCGGTCGGTAAGAATGCCATAAAGCATGAGATGAGCAATTGAATATATGCTTTCTTTTTATTGCTTCATATCAATGATGTTTATATTTTATTTCCATTGTAAAGGGTGAGGCTGGAGTCGTTCGAATTAACCGACAACGTGGATATCATGGCGATGATGATGAAGTTGATGTTTTAACCTCTTTGGTATTGAAAGTGCAGCTGACAAGAAGCCCTCTTTTTCATCATCATTAAAATTAAAAGAGCTCCTGTTTGAAGCTTGAAAGACGTTTTTCCTTGTATGTCATCATCGCAAAGTACAAAGTACAAAGGACGAATATCTTGAGACACTCAGGTACCTAGCCAGTAGTCACCTATTCAAAGCCACGCTTTTATTGCCAAGTACAATACGAATCGCAAGTCAAATACTCAAAGGCTATTTACAGATCAAAAGCAATAATCACTTTACTTACACATCAATATCGGGTATCTGTCTTAGAAGCTTGCTGTCAATCATTTCCCAAACCACCCAGCCTCAAACGAGACCTTTACCCCTTAAATCTATAAACAACAACAGAAAGCCTTATTCCTCCACAACATCTACAGCCTCCAAAAGTTCATCCGTTCGGATCTCAAGAATCCCGTCCTTCCAAAATCCTCTGTGCATGAAAGATCCCTATTATATCGGTTCATTGGATCGTTTTGGAGCTTCATGGGTAATGTTAGGACGACAGCCTTGTTTGCATCTCGCTTCACTTCATCCACGTTTCATCACCCTTTTTCTTTTAAACCTTACAACACATCAATCCTGTTTTTCTTTATCATTATCCCCAACTTCCCCCAGGAAATCTGAGATATATCCACGAGCTTAAATAATATTCTATACAATATAAGCCTTGCCCATACGTTCGATGTATCATGACCATGTGAATATCATTCAATTTGTAATGCAGTGAGCCCCGGTTTCTGCTCGAATCATGATATCTGCAAATAAAGCAAAGCTATGGATTCCAGTAGACATGGGATTGGGATGTTGATAGGTGCTCCTTTGAAATCGTCTCTTAATATTGGATGAAGTTTATGACGATGGCTTTGGGAAGCGAGAGGCGCAGGTTTGAGTCTAGATCCCCGTCTTGAGTTCGTGGGATGTTGATATTTGGATGAAGAGAAGATATAAAGACGATGACCTCGAAGTATAGGGGATTCATTTTATCACTATTTTCATCTCGTTCTTCATCCATCTATTCATCCATCAATCATTGATTGATTTCTTGTTTATACGCAATTACTTGTTGCCGGTCGACTTCATTAAATCATCACTATCATTAAACAGTCTTCTGCATTTTTCATCGCTCAACATCTAAATAAATATACCCACCAGCAACCATGCAGTTCACACTCGTCACTATTCTTTCTTTCGTCGCAATTGCGATTGCCACACGTATGTTATCCTGATTTTCCACACGCCGACCTACCTTTGTCATCCACATTCCTCTTTCCGCTCTCCTTTTCAATGGAGCCATATATTGTTCCCCAGTGCTGATATGAACACAGCTATTCAACTCGCAGCACGCGCAGTAGATGCATCGACTGCCTCAATGACCGATGCTCAGGGAAACGTCGTTAGCTTCGACTCTTCCAGTGTTAATCAAGGTACGCTACAAAAATTCTTCTCTTCTTTTTCGGAAGATATGACCGTCCTTTTCTTCTATCCTCCATTTTCCATTTTCTAAGATCAACTTCCTGGTATACTAACACTTGTGGAACTACTTAGCTGCAAAGAACTCTGGCATGTAAATCAACTTCTTGTCTGGATGCCACAGGTTTCATTCCCATATGGAAGAACGGAGTTTGAATTCAAGAAACAACCGGAGGGGATTAGTAATGAAGCGGAGGTGGTCGAGATATCGTGGTGTATTGTTCAGTGACAGTCAGCTTGGTCCTGGAGAAACCTATGCGGCATAGATTGTATTGCATTGGTATTTTTCTACGGCAGTCGTCCATTGAATTAGTAGGATAGGATAGGAGTAGATCATATTGATGATCAAATCTGCACTTTATCACAGGATTTTAATTGCATACTATTATCCACGATCACTTTCATTGTGAAGGGATGTCAGTATCTCTCTTGCGGGAGGAATAACAAGTAGATGCCTCATTCATCGAGGGTTATTCTGACTCTTACCTTCATCGGCTGTAGTTCGGTTGATATTGATTGTACCGCGTCGACAACATCTCAATCATTTCTTTCCAATTTCCAATCCAAGATCAGATGTCCACATGATCTTTGTCGGAAGATAAGCAAAACATTACTTACTTGTAATGTTCACCTGGTGGTCGTCCAATATGATAAGCTAAGCCTTCTATCACGGACAATCATCCGAACCTCAAATGTGGGGAAAGGTTCCACTAGAACTTCACGCCTTTAGATAGACATATGCTTACTAGACGTTCTTTCTTATCTTGTTCCTCGTCATATAGTTTCCATTTTGATTCTTTATTGCTTTTCAAACTGCGTGCAAGACTACAACTCGGACAAAACAGACTTCTTCAATTAATCGATCAATCCCGTCTCAATTTATCAAGCAAGTATGGTCGACTCAACTCCACAAACCCTTCGTCCAAATCTCCCCGAAACCCTCCGTATCCTCCGTCTCGATCCAATCCATACACCCTCACCAGATTTCTCACCTCTCCCAATCCCTTATACCGTCACCGAGCTACCCAATCCTCCTCCAAAAGGTGACGAACTAATGACATATCTCAAACCCGCCCATGTCTTAATCTCCACTCGTTTCTTCCTCACCTCTACCATTCTATCCCAACTACCAAATTTGAAGCACATAGCTATTCTCGCCATCGGAACAGATCATGTCGATATTGCTTACTGTAAAGAACATGGGATTTCAGTATCAAATGTTCCAGCAGCAAGTAATGAAGCGGTGTCAGAACATGGATTAACGTTGTATATGGCGCTTAGAAGAAATGTAGTAGGGATGCATGAGAGGACCAGAGAGGGAAAGGAATGGAAGGAGAAGGGGAGTTTGAGTGAGCATTTCTATGGGGGATTGATGACAGGGTTTAAGGGGGAAGTGGTGGGAATTGTAGGGGGTGGGGAGTTAGGTACGATTGCAGTTTGATTTTTCTTGGTGTTATTTTTGAAGGCTGAAATCGAAGGAGTGATTGAAACGTAGTTCGCTTCATGCTTATCTTACAATCATCTATCAGTAGGAGGTATTTCCTAGGTGATGTTGTCAAAGTTGGCCAGATCATGCGATATGGCACTCTACTGAGCTCTCATCTCCTTTTCAAACCAAGGTAGTCAGTAGTCTGAATGATGTATTCCGTATGAGGAACACAGTATCCAATAGTCTTGGCTGCAGTCCAATGATATGAAGTTTTGCATATCTAAAAGCAGTCAGAAATCTGAAGATGATTCAACATTCCAATCAAATTCAATGTCTTGAATAATTTGAATGATTCAATTGTTTTGGAGATTCAGATAATCTTCATGTTGAACTGCAGTCCAGACTATTGGATACTCTGATGAGGACCGAGTGTCCAAATGAGCTTCCGGCATTGAAAGCTTCTGGTTCTTTCCCTGTCGGACTGGGCCACTGAAGACTTTACCCACAATCCCACAACACCAAGCACACGAACCACAAAACTAACAAAGCATAGGAAACCGAGTAGCAGACCTTTGTCGAGCCCTAGGAATGACGGTCCAGTTCAGCGAGCGAAAAGGCGTCCCTGAAACTGAAACCCGTCCAGATTATGCCTCATTCACCACCGTCATGAAAATCAGTACCGTCCTCTTCCTTTCTCTCCCCTTGACACCCACCACGGAAAACATGATTGCCGCGGCGGAATTATCAATAATGAGACCAGACACTCTCATCATCAATATCGCACGAGGAGGAATAGTCAATGAGGAGGATTTAGTAGATGCATTGAAGCAAGGCAAAATTGCTGGAGCCGCAACGGATGTTTATGTAGAAGAACCAGCCGGAGAAAATAATACGTTGGTGAAAGCAGCGAGAGATAGCGAATTGCGGGATAGTGGAAGATTAATTTTGAGTCCTCATGTTGCTTGGTATGGAATAAGTAGTGTGGAGAAATTGAGGAGGGTTGTGACGGAGAATATCAAAGGGTGGTGTGAGGGTGCTGGCGGGAATGTTGTGGGTTGATTTTTTGAGGGGTAAAGTGAACAGTATAGGAATAGAAAGGCTGAGGCTACATGACGTGCAGATTTCAATCAAGTCAATACCATTTAAATCATGGATCTTCATTATTCCGATCTCCGGATACTTAATTGAATTCACATGCTGAGGTCTTTCGATTTTGACATCTTTTTTTGTGTATTCACAATTGAAATAAGCGAGTATATGATCATGAGAAGGCCTTCAATTTAATTATTGTTAATGTATATCCTAGATCAAACTTCCCACTACTTCTTGTATATCAATCTATGTCTAATTACAAATTACCCCAACCCATTAAACATGACTCTGGGTTATTCATCAGATCGTCAATCATGGTGCACATTCCCAATCCGCACTATCTACCAATTCCACTTCTGATCAACAGGTCTGTCATCCAAAGCCCACGATTTCCATTTCTCTAATAGCTCAATTTCTCCCTCTGTAACGGCAAACCAGAAATTCTTGCTAAACCATGCGTTGAAGAGCTCGGCTGTGCTCCACTCAAAATGTAGGGAATTGTCGCATTTGTACAGGGTATCGACGAGGAAGAGATGCCAGGGGCGGCCGGTGATGGTGGTTGTTGGACTGGGTGAGGATCGGGATTGGGATGAAGGAGATGAGGGAATCGAAGGCGTTGAATAAGTTGAAGGTGTCAACGAATCAGATGGCATATCCTCCTTTTTATCCTCAGCATCATCCTCAAATGTAGGTTCAGAGTGAGCCGAAGGAGTTGATGGTGATTCAACAGATGTCCATTCACCTGAAGAAGTTGAGGGGGTCAAGAGACCCGGTTCCATTTCCTCCTCTTCATCTTCACCTTCATTTTCATCTTTGTTACTAACCTCATTCTCAACTGCGGCCATTTCTACATTTTCGAAAATATCTTCCAATTTTCTTTCCAATCCCTCTAATTGCTCAATCATTCGTGGCATATTAGATTCTGATATTGAGTACAATTTTTCGATATTTTGTTCGGTTTCTATGATGATTCGCACTGCGTTATGTCTCTCTACTGAATTTAGATCTCGGGTAACTGAGTCGATCATTTCACGGAGTCTTGATCTCAAAGGACTTGGAAGGCTAACGATGATTGTTGACCGGGGTTTAGTAGATTGAAGTGGAGAAAGAGAAAAAGTCGGGGATATTGTTTCGTCGGCGATAGAATGTTTATCGAGACTGTCTTGGGTTTCTTCCTCGGTGTCGAAGTCTACAAAGTTGAGCCAAAGATGCTTCCTTGTTTGGGACAAGGGAGGTTGATTCTCTGAATGTCTGAGATCGGAAGAAATTTTCATTTCCTTCTTATTGTCTGCATCGGTCTCGGATTTTTGTATTTCCTTTAGTTTCCATATCATTTTCTTGTATGGGTGTGTTTCTTCTGACCCTGTGACAATATTGTATTGAATTCCGTCTAGTAGTGAAGACATGTAACTGATGATTGCGGAGATTGGCTCAGGGTAGTTTGCAGAGTGAGGGTTTTCTTCCCTTTTCTCATTCTCAGCAGCGTTCTTTTTCTCCACCCCAAATGGCTTCTGGAAATGCTCCAATGTGATATCTACACACACTTCACCGATTTCGTAAGCAGCGCCAATTAAAAGCCAGCAAGGTTTGACAGTGATCATAACTGCGAGGAGCTTCAGCTTTCCTCCCGTCTCCAGAAGTGAAATCGCAAGTAATTTGCGCCCAATTTGATAGAAAACATAGTAGATGAGGAAGTCTGGATCTAGACTGATTGAAACCATGAGCGCTACGATAATTTTTGCTGTGTTCTTCCAAGGAAGGATCTGAGATGTGACGGTTTTGTAGTTGGAAGTAGGGTAGAGTAAGGGTATTCTTGTAATCATCATCAAGATAAAGAGATATATTGTGAAGATGGTGAGTGCTCGTGATAGTAATGATAGGTGGTAGGAAGATGTTCGGAGTGAAGATATGCATTGATGGACTTGGGGAGAAGTCATGTTCGCTGGATTCGTCATGGTTATTTCTGGTTTGTGTGTAAAGGTATATGTGAGGGTATGCGTAAAGGTATGCGCGAACATATATCTGAATGTTGGTATAAGGAGGAGGAGAGCAAGTTTTCTCAAATGCGGGCGGGACAACCTTTATATAGAAAATTTCCATGCAAGCCAGCCAAGTTCCAAGAACAGATCTACCTGCTAAAGACAAACCGTTGAATCTAGTCCGGAGAATTCAGTATCTTAGTACTGAAAAGTCTTTGCAGTACTTGATGAGCTCTATAGTGGAAGGAGCTAGCCTGAATAGGCATATATTTTACAATAAGACCAGTCTTTGTGCCCTTAGGGGTATGACCTGGCTCAATGGTAGTCTAGGTCATTATAGTAAATTTCAGTTTTCTTCTGCCTTTGAGTTTTGAGTTGGTGCTAAATATTAACTACTGATATCTAGTCTACGAGCTAAGAGATTTAACTCTCTTCCTGTGTGGGGGAGACAGATTTATGAGTCTAATATCTTAGTTTTCATGCTAGTTGTGCGCTAAAATGAGGGGGACAGATTTGACATCTCGCTTAAACGAAGGCGCGGAGAAGTTCTGCAAGATGTGATTTCATGATCGTACTCGATTGCGGATAATCTAGATACTTTATCTATGTAGTTAATCTTTGTAGGAATAAAGATTTATATTTTTCTCATTCAGGATCCATCTCAACTACACTCTCCCTTCTGTAATGAAGAGGTCATTCCAAACCATGAATTATATTGTTTGTTGAGACTTACGTCACAAACTTTCACTTTGTTCTGTGTGGAATACTTTTTCGACAATAAACTTTGATTGAAAACTTAAAGTTCCAACGGTAGATAGATTATCAGATAAATGCGTGTGGGCGGTTGTGCAATTCTTTGAGATTAGATAGTAATCTGGTGTAATGCTTTCACTACTTTAGCTTCAATGTTTTCTTTCTTCTCTTCCAAGATGCAGGTGAGCGAAAGATGAAATTACAGAAGGACAACGTATACTTTTACACTTTAAGAGAATGCTTGGACGGAAGAAGGTTTTAACTTCTAGGACAAGATAGCCAAGAACTCGGAATTCCAGTTTTCGTTTGATATGACATTCCGGCTTGTGCTACTGCAGGTATTTTAAAGGTACTACTATTTTTAGATCAAATATGTCTGTTAAAGGGGGCAGTGATTGTTCATGATGAGGATAGAATTGATAGGTAGAAGGCATAAAATAAACTTTCGGGCGGCCGATCAAAGTCTGTGATGAAATTTCTAGAACAAACACATTAGTACTAGTGTCAATGATTTACTTTGGCTATCAATCTAGCTCAATCACCAAAAGACTTGATAATCACCAATTACAATGTTGAATATCGTGATGAATCGGAAAATTTTCAAGACTTTATCTGTCTATAGTTGGCATGACGGATGCTTAATACTAGCACAGCCTTTTCGAAGACGACATAAGACATCCACGTCATTTAGGTCCTTCGATATTCGAACATTGACAACCTCTGAAGTTTGTGAAATTTTCAATGCTCAATTATCAGTCACAGAATCACTTATCCAGCAGATAAAATATTCCAGTACGGCGTCGATCACAAGAGCTCCGGTCCCAGCCAATCTCGATGAATGCTATTGTCCCGATTAACAGTGTTTCCTTACCTTTTCGGAGACAATGAAACCATTCAGAAAAACGTCTTCAGAAAGAAGAAACAATATTTGAATCAAATCAATGTAGTGACAAGGGCAATCGTCGAGGGGTCGATGAAATAACTGAGTGTTCACGCAGAGATTATACAAGAGAAATCCATGAGAATTTTTCATGAGAACCGTATTTAATTATTTAACATTTCATTATACAAAATAGACCGTCATTAATTATCATCCAAAATTTCCTTAATCGTTCATCGTAACCGCACTGGAGAAAAATCACAGCCCAAACTTTTACCATCCCTTATTCTTCTACCCCCTCATTCTCTTAGGTAAACTGCATGTCCTCATGACTTGACAGGTTTCTTTGAAACTTGATCTGCCTTTTCACTACCGGTTGTCTTTTCACTACCGGTTGTCTTTTCACTACCAGTTGTCGTCTCACTACCATTTGTCGTTTCACTACCAGTTGTCTTTACACTATCAGTTGCCTTCTCACTGCCAGTTACCATCTCACTACCAGTGACCTTCTGAACAGCCTTGGTCATTCTCCCTTCTTCAACTCGTCTCTGTTCATCCATAGACCTATTCGAGACAATGCGAGCGCGAATATTTTGTATGGCGATAGCAAAAATGATGATGAAAAAGAAGGCGATAGAGACACCTGCAATGTAGGCGGGTCTTTGCTCGTCACTTATGGATTTTGCATCATGTGTTGGAATACATGATCTCAAGGTGATAGCTTTGGCGCAAGTGCTGTTTTTGGAGGTGATTCCAACGTAGAAGTTATCGGTACTGTTGGAATTCATGGTGTTGTTGGGATTCATGGTTATGATTTGGTAGATGTCGAGTTGAATTTGATTGTTTGTGTAGAAAGAGATGATGTAGAAAGCGATTGTATATATGTATATTATGTAAACTGAGTGATAGATTCGCGAATGTTTGTAAAAGAGTGATTGGATATGATCAGAACGTGAAGAAAAATTGGGGAAATATTTATATGCGTTCGTGAAGCTGTACGCTAAGAAAAAACGATCAATATAGGGGTTACTTCATCCTATCAGATAAAGCATATAATTAGTTGCCATGTTTAAAGTCTAATTTAGGGATGATCTCTAATAGTGAATGACGTTTTCCTGAGGCGCACATATGGAATTTACTATTCAGCCTGAAACTAGTTCTGTGATATCAATTGGCTCATGGGCGATCTGCACTAATTGCGGTATTTGAACATAGATTGTCCCATGACCGCTCGGCATTGCTTGTGAGAGACATAAAAAGAAATAAAAAAGTGTTTAGGTTTTATCCAAAGCCACAAATCATGGTTGACAGTAAGACGATATTTTGAGCTTAAGTGATTTTCGAATCTGACGAGCAGATACTTCATCGAGTGCAAGGTCTTTAAAGTTTTAAAGGAGTAGACTTCAATGCTAAAACTGTTGGTCCATTGATGACATTCAAATCTCAGGACAAACTGAAACTGACTGCCTTGGTAAGGTACAGTTCAGCGCGAGTCGCTATGATGAAAGACACGCTGACATTCTCTCTTGAGTAATGGTGCGACGAAGATGCGGGAGGAGCCAAGGAAGCTATAGAGAGGGGATTATGGATGACAAGACAACCCCTCTTAGGATACACACTGCTTATTGCCATCTTAGGTATATAACCCGTTTAGCTGAAGATCGAAATGTGTGGATTGGGATGATATGCCAGGTACTAGTGCAGAGTGGATTCTAGCGGCTCTTGGAAGAGCGACCCTATGAATGCCATTTAGGACTTTGTTTGGACGACTTTGTTCATCGTCATCTTAGTTTGTAACAGAAGTGTAAATGAAATGTGATTTGGTCATAGGGATATAGAAATGACGGTACTCGAGTCCTAGTGCTTTATAAAATTAGATTACCAAGGCTATCGAATACTAATCGAACGCTTCTGAGAATGTGGCCTATGAAAAAAGGTCATAGATATGCAACAAAAACTTTGAAAGAGCTGTAAAGAAGTTTAACTGGATGACAGTAATGTTAATGAACACCATTAGAGTTTTGGATCGGCATTAGCTGACGAGGAGAACTGTAAGGAACAGAACCAATAGCTAATCAGAATATCGAATGAACATCAGAAGAGGCTAGGACAAGAAAAAATGACCTCGGGACAAATCGTGGAGTACTTGCTTCTAAACTAAAGAGGCAGATCAGGAACATGCAGGATTGAAAAAATTCCAATCATATCTGGGTTGGTAAGACAAGATACAATAATAACTTCAACAATGATGACATATGGAATTTTACTTTCTGACATACTCATCACTTCCAAACATTATGGCAAGGATGAAAGTTTCGAAAGCTCGGAGTGATACGGTCCACTCATCTTTTCCAGCCTCTGCACGTAACTTCCTTGATGTCAAGTAAACCACGTTACAAAAATTTGTTGGCTGTACTTTAGGTTATCAGTCAATTCATCAAGTTAAATCCCTATATCATCGAGGATTGGCAATTTTCCCGGAGAAGTCTAAACATCGATCTACAACAATTGCCGCATTCTTTGCTTCTTTGTATCATCGCATTTTATCCCCCACGAGGAGAATATCATGGGATGCATTTTGAAATTCATGCAACTCCACTTTATTACCCTCTACCTCCTTCCTCTCCGCTGCAAACTCAACAATTGTATGGGTAAGTACCTCCCTCCACCTTTCGATCACCATTCATATAAGTACTGGTGTGGGAAATGAATGGGGTAGTAGTGAGAACCAAGAATTCGTGATTTCCATTAGGTCTGGGAAATAGAGAATGATATCCCATTCTAATGTGAAGCCTGCTAGGTAATCCTGTTATGTAATTCCGATGCGAATCGATATGGGCACAAGTTTGAGATGGGAGATCAATAGATAGACTCCACAATGTACAACTGACAAGATTGGGTAAGAATTAACCATTCCCACCATTTGATTTCTGCTCAGAAACATGTCTCAACAACGCAACCGCAATGTCTCCTCCAGCAAAATCTAACGAAATGATAATTTTAGATGGAGAGATACCCGGATAAACAAGATGCTTGTATACAGTGACCCCGTCCTGGAGAGCCACTGAGAATTACAAAGCGGAACCGTCGACAAGGTTGTATTGGACAAGCAGTGCATATTCAGCACTGTGTTTGATGAGAAGCTCGGCCGCATCCGACCATTCAGATGTTCGACGAGATTCGAATATAAATGAGGCACTGTGAAAGTGTATAACGACGGTGTCTTGTTCGTCGAATTAGAAATTTTCTGAGTGCTATGTGCCTCCACTCATAGGTGATATGACGGGAGCAATGGCAAGAATGTCACTATAAATCTTTTTTTTTTATGCTTTGATTATTAGAAATCAATCTCCTTCTGTCCCTGGATCCATTGACAGAGGTAGTGCAAGCTTGGTATATGTGATAAGGCAGAGGGCAATTCGATAAATTCGTTGATCATGGCGTAGCGATGTGTCCATGTAGAATTTTGACGTCTAAATTTGGGATGTAGTGGCGACTAAGAAAAAGCAAATGGGCTGTAAGATGAATTGCTGCGACGGAGAACTATAAAGCTTTCCTAGGCTATCGAGCGTGGAAACCTGTCAGAGGCGGATCTATTTCGAATTCAGGGGGGAACAGGTTTCAGCAGGAGCATGATGACGACCGCTTCCGAAGTTGAGAATGGTGTATCAAATCTACTTCAGGAATCCAAGCAGAATGAATCGAATAGGCGACTAGAATGCTACTTTTCATATAAGCGCAGTGTAAAACCCACGATTACTGGATGTAGACGGGAATAAAGCAGTGTGATGATAGTAATTCAAAGATTATTCAAGTACCACTTGTCACCATTTTGTCTACACTTGTAGGAATTAA
This sequence comes from Botrytis fragariae, assembly GCF_013461495.1. NCBI lineage: Eukaryota > Fungi > Ascomycota > Leotiomycetes > Helotiales > Sclerotiniaceae > Botrytis > Botrytis fragariae. The sequence goes on along the minus strand of NW_023500989.1, from coordinate 3,187,050 downwards.
GATTTTGAAAGGTGCATCAGTATCATGTTTGGTAACCAACATTTGTGTATGTTGGCGGTTGTGTATGTTGGGAGCGTAGCTCCACCGTGCCCAATTGATAGCACAAACCTATCAACTTGATCAGAATGTGGTATTCGATCACTGCGTAATCATTTGTATACTTATTCATGCCTTTGGTGGAAAATGTATCACTTGTTCTATAGGGTATCATCTGAATTTCCAAGCCAAATCAATCCATCCCAGGAAGCCCTTCAGTCCCACCAATCTTTTCCCAAAATGCTTCGAAGTCGACTCCTTGTGACTCGAACATTACTTTGGCCTTCTCCATTGTGGCCTTTTGCTGCTCCGGACCAAATCCTTCTGGTTTCGAGGATTCGAACTGAACCAATTCAATCCATTTGAAGAAAAGGTTTTCCTTCCCCATTAATGTCAACTCATCCTTGAAAGCTGTTATTTTCTTCCTTCCCAACTCTTCCTTACTATTTGGGTCGATAGGAGCCTCAGTTTGAATCATCCATCCATAAGCTGCGTGCCATGCGAAAACAGTCGTCTTGAAATCTTGAAGATCCATAGTCTTCTTATCCACCAGTTTTGTAGCCTGAATCATAGCTTTCCAATCCAAATCCCATTCTCTGTTCAACATCAAATATCCGGTCTTTTGTGACAACCATAATGGTTCAATGGCCCTTCTGACATTCGATGCCATTAATTCTTTTCCAGTTTCATTATCTTCCTTTAAGAAGTCCCCGATTGTTTGATCCCATTTTCTACTACGACGCACAACAATCTCTGTTTCGCGGAAACCTACTCCTAATCTCCATGACACCGGATTACCAATCGTTCGTCCCAGGAAGAAATCTCGAGGCCATGGCCAAACAAAAATATATAGAAGTAGATCGATCATGAATATTGAAGCACGACGTAAAATCTCGTATCCTGTATCATTCAATGGTATCTTATGAGTTTCAATGGTTGTCTCGTTGTAATTCCCCATCATCGAAAAACAAATCTTCATGTAAAAGGGGAAGACAGTAGAAGCGCGCCATAGGAGTCCTACAACAATTGCAACATTCATAAGCACCGGAACCACGAAGATCTTCTTTTTGAAGTCTGCGGGATGTTTGTCGATATGCGCAATGTAAATATGATACTTCGAGAGCTTCTCTAGGAATGGTTGAAGCTTTGGAGGAGGCCGTGTAAAGGGGGCAGGAGGTTCATCTGAAGTGGTTGGGGGCGATCTCTTAGCAGAGGTAGTATTAAAAGTCCTCTTGGACTTCGCTTTAGGAGGCATAATGACCCGTGGATACAAGAATGTATTAAAAATTATGTGGTTGTGAAGTCTAATTTGTATGGACTATAAATGGAAAGGGCTGGAACAATGTCTCGGAATATCTAAATGCGTAGTTGGTACTTTTCGGTATCCGTAAATTCCTTCAATCATTATGATGGCAACTTTATGAAAATTATTTAAATATTCATTGAAACGACAATGCAATCATGAGGAGGGGTCGCAATTTAATAAAGGTATGCGAACTCAAATTGTATTATACTTTATGATATTCTAATTAATATAGGAAACATCAGCTCCATCAGTATGCGCTTTTTGTTGGCATCGACTTGGAGCAATTGGCCCTACTTCACATACACAGCGGCGATTTTTACAATCCTCTAATTCGAGATCAAAACCACCCGCCGAAGGTACTGCGGTACGAGAATCTGAAGAGTATGAATCAACTCCGCTTGCGCAGCCCAAGGTATCTGCTACATCATGGCGCCCTGGACCTGGGATGGGAAGTGGCTTCAATAAACCGGCCTTTGGAGGTTCTAAAATTCCTGGAGTAGGGCCTTCTGCTAGCTTCGGTCGTCCAGCTGCTGGAATTCCTATGAAGTCAAGAATACCAGATCCTCCCAAACCAGAGCGACCTGCACAGCCTTCTGCCGAAGAAGAGTTCCGTGTAAGTCAACAACGAAAAGTCGAGATACATTCAGGGCCAGGGCCCGAGACAAATAGAGCATTTAGACCACCACCACGTTCACAAAAAGAGAAACTGGAGATAGCTAAGGTCGCCGCGAAAAGGAAGGAGACTATGGATATACATGCGATGAATAAGCAGCACACTGTACAGGATGCGCCTTTGCGATTTTTTGAGAAAGACGATCCTCGTATTCGTAGACAGACTTCCAGTCAAATAATCAATGACTCAACTGAAACAACTACTCCAAACGAAAGCAATGGCGAGCCCTCCAAAGATGTATCCAAATGGACCCAATTAAGAAAGAAGGTTGGAGAAAATCGACCGCCGCCACCAGTTCAACAACCACAAGATCCTATCACTGAGGCTCAAGCCAGAAGAGAACAGGAAGCTAGTTCGGGGACTTACACGCCGCTGAGAGGTAGACTTCCATCAGAAAGAGGTCGATTTACAGAACTTCCAAGAGCGGACATGTGGAGTAGGCCAAATAGTTATAATAGAAGTGATAACATGGCCCAAACCTCACAAACGAGTCCCGCAAATGATTATCAATCCTCGCAAAACAATGGTCACAGCAGATCCATATTCAATTCACGCCCTGCCACAAACTCTGAACCCGCACGTCCAGCTCAATCAGCACAATCAGCTCGCAATATGTTGAAGCCTCTTGGATCTTTCGGACCTTCATTTGGTGCAGGTTTTGGTAAGACCGGTGGAAGTAGTTTTAAGATTCCCGGTTTGACAAGTCCAATCCCATTGATTGATTTGGCGAAACATCAGGAATTTCAAGATCCGGTTGAGAAGCCTGCCGAAAAACAAGTAGCTTATAGTCCACTAGCGACAGAGCCGGAGGAGTCAAATGTGCGCGAAAAAGTGATGAACGAATTTTCATCTCCAGCGGAATTAGAAACGAGGCATCGAAGATTATCGGGACGTTGGGGAGCCGACGAAGATGTCGGGAATAATCCAAATCACAGAGATCACTCGTTGCCAAAAAATGCCCACAGTAAACAAGCTAAAAAGGCAGCCAGGAGACAGCGGGAAATGAAAACGGACCAAGACGAAGATGAAGCGAGTGAGTTAGCTGCTGAGCGAGCAGAACTCAAAAGGCAAAGAAAGCGTGAAAAGGCGGCAAAGAAAGCAGCTGCACCAACCCCTATGATTTTGCCAGAGTTCATCAGCGTCTCGAATTTAGCCGTCGCACTCAGAGTCAAGCTTGAAGATTTCCTCGATAGACTGGAAGAATTAGGTTTCGAAGGTGTTAATCATGATCACATTTTGAACGCTGAAAATGCTGGACTTATTGCTATGGAATATAATTTTGAGGCTATCATTGAAAGAGGTGAATCTGAAGATTTGAAAGCTAGACCTCCAGCCGAAGATCCATCAATACTACCTCAAAGAGCTCCGGTTGTTACCATTATGGGACATGTTGATCATGGTAAAACTACAATTCTTGATTATCTACGAAAATCTTCCGTTGCGGCATCAGAACATGGTGGTATTACACAACATATCGGAGCATTTTCTGTGCCTATGCCTTCAGGGAAGACGATTACCTTCCTCGACACTCCTGGTCACGAAGCTTTCTTGAGTATGCGCCAAAGAGGTGCCAATGTTACTGATATTGTGATCTTGGTTGTTGCAGCAGATGATAGTGTTAAACCACAAACTATTGAAGCTATCAATCATGCCAAAGCAGCAAAGGTACCAATCATTGTCGCAATCAACAAAATCGATAGGCCTGAAATTGATATTGAGCGAGTGAAACAAGATCTTGCTCGTCATGGTGTCGATGTCGAAGATTTTGGTGGTGACACTCAAGTCGTATGTGTAAGTGGCAAAACCGGAAGAGGAATGGATGATTTGGAAGAAGCCGCTGTTACTCTATCCGAGATTCTTGATATGCGTGCCGAAAGAGATGGTCCAGCAGAAGGTTATGTCATCGAAGCAAGCATCAAGTCTATGGGTAAGGTTGCTACAATCTTGGTTAGGAGAGGTACCATGCGACCGGGAGATTTTATCGTCGCTGGTAAAACTTGGGCTAGAATTAGATGTCTACGCAATGAAGCTGGTATGGAGATTGAAGAAGCTGGTCCAGGTACACCAGTAGAAATCGATGGATGGAGAGAACAACCATCTGCTGGAGATGAAGTTCTTCAAGCTCCTGACGAAGCAAAGGCTAAAAGCGTTATCGAATTCCGACTTGAGAAAGAGGAAAGGGATAAATTGGCCGCGGATATGGAAGCTATCAATGAGAACCGCAAAATGGAACATGATAAACGCGAGCGTGAAAAGGCGGAGAAAGAATCTGCTCTTCTTGGTGAAGAAGGAGAAAAGGATGATTCTTCTACTCCTAACAAAGATCCTACCGGTCCTAAACCTGTCTACTTTGTCATCAAAGGAGACGTGAGTGGATCTGTAGAAGCTGTCGTCGATCAATTGAACGCAACTGGTACTAAAGAGGTAGAACCTATCGTCCTTCGATCTGGCGTCGGCAAACTCAGTGAATCTGATATTGAACATGCTGCCACTGCAAAAGGTTACGTTATCAACTTCAACACTGAGGTTGAACCAAACATTGCACAATTTGCTGCGCAAAATAAGGTCAAGATCTTGGATCATAATATCATCTATAGATTGATGGATGATGTAAGAGCTGAGATGTCGAAATTCTTACCACCGTTGGTTACGCAAAGAGTATTGGGTGAAGCTGTTGTGGCACAGATCTTCGATATCAATATCAAAGGAAGGAAGTATAGGAGTGTAGCAGGTTGTAAGGTTCGTAATGGTACCGTGTCTAAGGATGATCGATATAGGGTACTGAGAGATGGGGAGAAGGTGTTTGATGGTATGTCATTGCGCTTTGTGGTCTTTTGTTTCTTATCATTGCCTTGCCATTGCTCAGCTCTCGTTCCGACGAGTAATTGGAATTCAATATACTAACTTGTGTGATAGGTAAACTCGAATCCCTCAAGAACGTAAAGAAAGACGTTTCAGAGATGAAAAAGGGTGGTGAGTGTGGCATGGGATTTTCAGGATGGACAGACTTCCAAATCGGAGATCAAATACAGGCATATGAGGAGAAGCAAGAGAAGAGATATTTGTAATTTCTCGTAGGAGTAGTTGTGAGGATTTGATATGTATAAATATAGATTTCCACTCGCATTTGCGGGAGTCGAAGATAAGAGATGAGAGATGGATGAATGAATGAATGAATGAATGAGAGATATGGTTTTTATGTATAGAAATTAGATTAGTAGACTCTATCCTCAATTCACTCACTGCTCTTGCATGGATCGAAGATTCTCTGATTTCACTCCATTTTACCGGAAGAGATGGATGGGTTTTCTCACCTCGTCGATTGAACACATCCTATCCTTGGGGACATGGGGGAAAATGAGGTCAAAATTCATCGGCCCATAAATTCTATAACAAATCAACTACAGATAAAGTTATGAGAAATAATAGTGTTAAACAGACCTTGAGAAAGTCTTAAGTTTTAACACTATTTAAATATATAATTCGCTGGATTGAATTGAAATGGAATGATTGAATTGTGGAGAGAGGGGTTTCGCTCGTGGTTCTTCTGGACTGTTATGTTCTTTTCTCCTATGGAGACCGGTAGGTAGAGTAGAGTTCGGAGGAGAGCTAGGTGGCCAATGCCTTTCTTCGGGTAGTTGGTCGCTCGGATTGTCCTCATTGATTTGGGAAGTGTCGTGTGTTCACTTACTTGGATACTCTGTGATTGTTGTTGTTAATATTACTGTTATTAATGTTATTAATGTTGTTGATGTTAATGTTGTTAATGTTAATATTGTTAATGTTCATGCAGATATTAATGTTACAGTAGAGTATGATATACCTCCCTAGATACCAAGTAAGTCTGTGCTCCGACTGACACGAAACGAAACGAAGATTCACAAGAAACGAAACCCATTTCCTGATCATCGTTTAGTGAGGAATGTGTGTATTTCGCATGGAATCTGAACATTGATTGTTGGATTCGTCTGATGTTGATGTTGATGTTGATGTGATGTTTGAAATTCGATATCTTGAAACGGAAGGGTGGGGGATTGATGGGTAGGTAGGTATGGTGTTTTGATGGTTGTTTCGGAGGGAGGGGATGAAACTTTACTTTGCTTTCTTCTAGAGAAATACTGTGATAGGGAGATAGGTGGAATTTGGTGTGTATGTGTACTTACCTAGGGAGATTATACGGCTTCGATGCATGATTGATCGACAGAGAGAAGGGGTAGGATTTCGTTGCGAGATTTGCGTGTGGTGTTTTCGCATCGGATGGGAGGTATTGATGGGCGAGGAGAGGGGAGGGGAGGGGTTAGTCTGCTAGTCTGACTTCTTCATCTGGGTATCGTGTTGTGTTGTGTTGTGTTGGTTGGGAGTTTTGGTTTATTTCTTTCTGGACTTTTTGGATCTGGATTTATATTGATATTTATATTGTGTTATGCTATATCACATCTGAAAGTCCTCCACGATATAATTACTCAACACCCAACACCCACAACCCTTAACCTCTGCTGTACAATACAAAACAAGAACTCGTTTCCAGACCATATCAACTTTATAGATTCACACATCCACGCCTCGCCTTCATATTGATATCTATCCATTTTCGCCGAGGAGAGGGATACAAATAACATCACAAACTACACCTCGTTCAACCACACTATATAACATCACTTATAACATCCACAACCAACCCAAAACCACACCACAAAAAACGTCTCTTAGAAAATCACACTCAAAAACATCTCCCGCAAAAACCATGAAATCAGCCCTCACCTACCTCTACAGCAGCACCAAAACCGCCGCGGAGGAACGCACCCAAAATCGAGAATGGAGACGGACTTATGATGGAAATGGTGGGTATCGGGTCAGTAAATTAGAGTTTGGGGATCAGAAAGAGAGGGAGAGGAGGTTTACTATTGGGGGTTGGGGAAAGGGGATGAGAGGAGAAGGGAAAAGGAGAAGGAGAAAGAGAAAGAGAGGAGATATACTATTGGGGATTGGGAATGGGGATGGAAAGGAGGAGAGAAGCGAGGGAGAGGGAAAAGGAAAAGAAGAGAGGGATGGGGATGGGAGGGGAAGAGGAGATGATAAGTGGATTACGATCGAGGAGATGGATGGGGATGGGGATGAGGATGGGGAAGGAGAGGGGAACATGGATGGGAACGGAGAAGGAAGAGAGGGGGAAGGAATGGGAAGAAGAGAAAAAGAAAGAGAAGGAGGAAGGTGGAGAAAAAGTGTGATTTCGATGTTTCAACCGGTTTTGAAGAGGGGCGATTTTTGATTTTTGATTTCGGGAAGCGAGCTTTGGATAATGGAAATGAGAGATGGAGTATTGGTTGTTGAATGGTTTTTTGTTCATGAGGCTTTTGTAATTAATGGAATTTGATATAAATTATCTGTTATGCTTTGTGTGGATTGGATTGGGTTATAATGGAGTGATGAAAATCCAATCATCTATCCAATCATCTAGTTCTCGACGAACAATGAAAGGTTCTTATACCTGTATTATCTTTCCCTCTTCTCTTCTTATAGTTTTGGGTGATGGGAATGATAGGAATGGGTATCGTGAGAGATGGAGTACTGTTCGTTGCATACCTAATCAACGAGGCTTTTGTGATGGAATCAGATGTAAACATTGCGTTTGATTCCTTTCCATTGTTTGCATTGGATTGGATTGTAATGGAATAATGTAAATCTAAATGTCTCTCCAATCATCCAGTTCTCATATCCACCTTCCTTTCAATCCCTTCTCTTACAAAATCTACACCACAACACCCTCTCCAATCTCCACAATAGCTTTCACCAACCCCTCCATTGTTTCCCGTCTCGTTTGAATATTTACCACGGCCCTGAAGAATTTCCCCTTTTCTCCACTCGCATAATCCACCATGAATCCCCGCGTCAACAATTTCTGCGCTACATCCTGGGTGATTTTCGTATTTTGTTCTTTGTCCCCCAATTTCCCCTCCTTCGCAAAGTAAAAACAAACCTGTAAACAGGGCGGTGGATTTTGCGAAACAAGTACCAGATCCCTATGGTCTTCGACCAATTGGGCAAAATATTCCGCCACGGAAAAAGCATGATCGATCTGTTGCTGGAAACCGGATGTGCCGTAGTAGATCCAGGAGAGGGCTAGTTTGAGAGAATCTCCACGACGACCGCATTGCAGAGTGAGATCTGCGAGGTCCCAGACTTCGGCTCCGTCTTCGATGGCGTGGAAGAGGTAATCTGCGGGAAGCGTGTTTGCTTTGTGGAATTTTGAAATATCGGGTGCGAGGAGGAAGGAACAGGTTACGGGGACATTTAACATTTTATGCGGGTTTACGGCTAGAGAGTCGGCGAGGTGAGAACCTTTTAATTTGGAGGCGTGGGTGGGAGAGAAGATGGCGGGACCACCCCATGAAGCATCGATGTGGAACCAAAGGTTGTGCGATTTACAGATGGCGGAGATTTCGGTAAAGGGGTCGTAGGAACCATAGATGGTGGTTCCAGCGGTGGCATTTACGTAAAAGGGAGTTTTGTTTTCGGAAATGCTCTTTTTGATGAGGGAGTCGAGTTTGGAGGGGATCATACGACCTCGAGGATCGACGGGAACGAGAATCACGCTATTGGATCCGAGACCACACATTTGAGCGGCTTTCTCCAGGGAATAGTGACCATGCGCCGAAGTGAACAGAACGAATTGATGATTTCCATTTCCATTTTGTTTTGTGTTTGGGAAGAGAGTATTGCGGGCAATGATGATGGAGGTTGTGTTGGAAGCCGAACCACCTTGAGTTGAGATACCTCCTGCGTGAGGACCATCGAAGCCGAAGAGATTGGCAAAAGCTTTTGCCGTGGTTTTTTCAATAATGGTCAAGGCTGGGGAAACTTGGTATACATGAACCTATTGATGCGTTTAGTATAGGGCTGACATGATGGATGACATGCAAGGTTATCAGTCGTCAAGACATGACCCATGAAGGATTAATCTTACATTTGTATTTAAAACGGCCAATATTAATTCCGAAATAATTCCTACCTATCGATCAAGTTTTCAGCTGAAGTGCTTTGGAATGTGTAACTTTCACCGCTTCAATTGTGGATGCAGCGAGATGCAGATGGATACGTACCGCATTGGTGCTTGCATACAGTTTATCTAAGAATCCTTGATCCCACGTATTCACGCTGTATTTGAGCACTTGCTCGATGGATGATAGTAAACCCTCTTTTCCTTTTCCACTGCTGGGAAGATTGAAATCTAGCAATTGGAGTAATTTCTCTGGTTTGTGATGTTCGAGAAGAGTGGTTCGAGGCCCTCCACCGGCAATGGCTTTTCCATGACCGGTGTGTTTGGTCATGGCATCTTCATCGGCCGATGCGATGAATGGGATGATGAGAGATTGAACGGCATTGAGTAACTAGGATAATTAAACATGTTAGATGATGTGTACTTTTGATGGTTACTGTGGTTACTTTTGATTGCTAAGATTTGATGTGACATGGAGATGATGGGATGAAAGACATGGCTTGGTGGATTAAGGTTTTTTTGATATTGAGATGAGGTATACGGTAAGTGTAGGAAGGAAGTGAAGGAAGGAAGTGTAGGGAGGAAATGTAGAGAGGATGTGTAGGGAGGATGGGTAGGTCGTATGTGCAGGTCGTATGTGCAGGTCGTATGTGTAGGTAGCTAGGATGTGTAGGTAGCTCGGTGTGCGTATAAGATTGAAGGGGTGATGATCATGATAACGATCATGATAACTCGTAACTGGGAATGCATGAATGCATGGACTTTTCTCACATCTTCTACTTCATCGGCACGGTTCAATGGGTTTGGAGCGTCTGGCCCAGTGGAAAGCGTGTCGTCCCGGAGTGGCAAGGCGGATTCTGCTGTTACATGTGAAGACATTGTGAGGGAGGATTTGATGGAGAGGGCGAGGTGATGTGTGTGTGTAGGAAGTAGAGCGAGGAAGATCAATCGAGGAAGATCAATCGCGGAAGATCAATCGCGGAATGTCCTTGACCACCAGTGATGTATGTGTATGTGTGTGTATACCGGTGCCGGCAGCACCGCATTATAACCTCACTCAAGCAGTCAATGATGAATGGATTGACATGATATGAAACCGTAATCCACGGGATCTTACTGGCGATGACTAACCATTTGTATTAGTAACAGATGAAAATATATTCCATTCCCATGACGCAAAGATTTCACCATCATCAATCATTTCATCAGTCATTTCACCAGTCATTTCGTCAGTCATTTGGGATTGTCAAAGCCATAAACTTATTATCCCTGGTAGCCATACCTCTCTTCCACTACCCTTGGCCGGGCTGGCTGGGCCATAGCAAAACCAAAAGAGAGAGAAAAACGGCAGAATATCGGACCAAAGGAAACAGCGGTGATTTATTTGTACCTGGGCTTGAGGATGTGTAGTGATGTATGGAGGGAAGTGAAGTTGGAGGGAAGTTGGAGTGAAGTTTGAAGGAAGTGAAGTTGGAGGGAAGTGAAGTGAAGTTTGAAGGAAGTGAAGTTGGAGTGAAGTTCGACTGCAGTTCGACTGCAGTTCGACTGAAGATTAATAAAATCAAGCGAGTAACGATTGAAATCGAAACTCAAAGCAAAGAAATGAAAGAAAAAAAAAAGATTTTAAAAAAAAAGGCTGAAGATCTCACCGCTTTGATAAACGCTGGGATTTTTCTTCTGATTGACCTTCCTAGCTATGTGACAACAAGGCACGACAAGGCTTACAACCCACTTCGTTCCAACACTTTGACCAATTTACTCGTTCACTGACAGTCACTGGTGCATTTCCTCGTTATCCATCACTCGATCGACTCCATTAAAAGGTCCATTCACTCTGTTCACTCCATTCATTCATCATTTTGCCAAGAAAGTTCAGCTACGATACAAGGTTATTTCACAATCCCCAGCACTTCATAGGTAAAAAAAGTACAAAAATAAACCGCTAGCGCCCGCAATTTACATTTCCAAAACTTTTGATTCGAATTCTTCAATTACATCAACTTTCTCTGTCTGCCCTCTCCTACCTCCTGCCTCCTCCTCCACACATCCCTTGATTCAAAGGAAGAGAGAGAAAACAGAATTCATTCTTCTTTCTACATTATATTCTCACTCTTTTATTGTTTCATTTTCACATTACATTCAATTCTATTCGACTCAATTCCGTTCAACGTGATTCGATTCGATTTACCTCGATTCCCTCGATTCCCTCTCAAAAACCAGCACACCCCCTCCAAAATGCCAAAAGAAAATAAGCATGCCAGAGGTAGGAGAGACACTTTGAAAAGAAAGAGGGAAGAAAATACCGATAGGGAAGAAGATCATGATAATGATTCCCAAGATCTGAAAAAGCGAAGATCTTCCCAAATTGAAGACGAGGTTTCTTTCACAGGTCCAGACAACGACAAAAGTCTATCTTCCTTCCCAGCTGCTACCGGTACGAATGCAATCGAAGTTGCTGACCGACCTTATTATGGATTGCTGGAGGACGAAGAACAAGAATACTTTCGAAGAGCAGACGAATTACTCGAGTTGAACGATTTCCCCTCAGATGAAGAGCGAAGCCTTTTTCTCGCAAATGTATATCGGGAAGCAAAGGGAAAGGAATTGAAGATTGCGTGTAGTCAATCATGCTCGAGATTAATGGAAAGATTGATTTTGTTGAGTACACCTCAGCAAAAAAAGAAATTGTTCTCTCAATTTGCCGGAAATTTTCCTCATTTGGTATCACATCGTTTCGCAAGTCATTGTTGTGAAACGTTATTCATTCAATCGGCTTCAATCGTTACCGAGGAACTCACGGGAGAAGAAAAGAAGGATGAGATGAAAGTGGCAGAGGTAAAGGCAGACGCAGAGGATGGAGCAGAGGGAAAAGAAGATGAGATTACCGAGTCGATGGAAAGTTTGTTTCTAGCAACATTGGACGAACTTGAAGGACAACTGTCCTCTCTCCTCACCGATCGATTCGCTTCCCATACACTTCGAGTGTTACTCATCATCCTTTCTGGGCGACCTTTGGAGAAATCTTCGACCAAATCATTACTACAAAGCAAGAAGAAGGAGAAGGTTGGCATAAATGGATTGGATACCGCTCCCACAGAATTTTCTCTCAATAAGCGTACGGTGCCGGAATCTTTCTTGTGGGCAATTGAGAAGATCATTTCGGATACCATTGCTTCCATGGATAGAGCTTTCATCCAAGTTTTGGTTGGACATCCTACAGGAAATCCTTGTTTACAATTATTACTCGAATTAGAGCTCACGAATCCCAGCTCCAAAAAGGGTGGTAATTCTGAACAAAAAACTCTTATTTCGACACTTTTACCAGATGACATCACTGTAGAAGGTAGTCAATCTGCCATCTTCGTCAATGGTATTGTCTACGATCAAATTGGATCTAGAGTGTTGGAAACAATCATGACACATAGTCCAGGAAAGTTATTCAAACAAATTTATCGAGCAATCTTCAAGGATCGAATCGCGGGATTGGCACGAAACGAGATCGCATCTTACGTTGTCATTCGAGTTTTGAATCGTCTCAGCAAAGAAGATCTTGAGGAAGCGATAACCGAAATTTCTCCTCAGATTGAAGGGTTGGTCGGCAGACAACGTACAAATATCATCAAGGTTTTATTGGAACGTTGTCAAGTACGACGTGCAAGTACGGAAGCTCTCACAAAAAGTATTGCTGATGCATATGGATCTGATAAGAATGAGTTGATATTGAAGATGGCCGATATTTCTCTCGAAACTCTTACGTTAGCTACAGCACCACCTCCGGCAGCCGCTGATGATGATAAACCAGCTCCGGTTCCGGTTCTACCAAAACCTAGCCCATCTCAACTGCACGGATCCTTACTCGCTCAGGCTATGCTCAAGATTCCTGGACCGCCTGCGCAACTCATTCAGAATTCTTTACTGGCTCTTCCTACCTCGACGATTCTCGCACTCTCGTTATACCCAACCACAACTCATATCATTCAAGCGTCATTGCTTCCATCTCCACCTAATACCCCTTCAAACCTTTTATTCCGTCGCAAACTCATCAATTCTATTATATCACCTTCAGCCGGAGCTACTCCAACACCTCAACCTCCAATTATCACATTATCCTTGTCGTCTGCAGGAACACACATCTTGGATTCCCTTCTACACACCACGACCACTCCAACTTCTACTTCATCAGCTTCCCTATTTTCTCTCTGCGAACGTATCGCTATGTCTCTCATGCCTTACGAACCTTTACTTAGAGATAGCTGGACTGGAAGAATTGTTTGGAGAAATTGGTCCATGGATTTATTCAAGAGGAGAAGAGCGGATTGGGTAAAGAGAGTTAAGAGTGGTGATACACAAGGAAAATCGAATATTCAAAGTCAAATGGTATTGAAGAGTCAAGATGGTAATGCAAATGCTGTTGTTGGAAAGGAAATTCTTGGAGATGGAATTGGAAAGCCACATGGGAAGGGCAAAGGTGGTGAGAAGGAAATTGGAGGAGAAAGACAAAAGAGTGCTATCGAGTTGGCAAGAGAAAAGTTCGCTGCTCAAAAACTTGCGGGTGGAAAGATAAAGACTCTGCCACCAAAGGGATTCAGAGCAACTGGTGCAAATGCTATTTGAGGGGACAGAATTGTAATTGGGGGAGGGGGGTGTTGAATTAAACGAACATGGAATCTTGAACGAGTTTTCACGATAATGACATGATGGAATTGGACGGGTGGATCAAAATACTCATGACACGACTCGCTTTTCTGGAAAACGAACGAACGAGCATGAAGGTACTAGCCTATGAGAATTGGGATGGATGAAAACCGGATATCAAAAGCCAAGGCAAAATAACGAATGAGAAACAGGTACATGAAGGAACAAAAAAAAAAGGGTGTATGATATGAGAATGCAGAAGACCATTGATGTGATAGCCAGGAGCGATGAGAAAGAGTTTTTACATTACTTTACTTTCTTTTTTCGTTTGTTTGTCTGTCTACTCTGGTCGGCAATAAGATGTTCTTGATTGTTTGATTGGCTTTCAAATAATGATTTTCGTTATTGGCTATTTTTTTCTTTTTTTTGATTGATCAAACATATTAGCGTGCATAGCATGGGGGAATGGGGATAGGGGTCGATGAATGGTTGGATGTATGATGAGAAGAGAGGGGGTGGTGATGAGATTAGATTAGTGGGGGGAGGAAAATGATAATTCGGAATTTGATATCAGAGAATTCATTCTTTGATCTTGGTTTTGGTGATTGAAGTGCGATGTTGTATTGTGTTATTTGATCTTCTTGATACTGGATTGTTGACTGACCAGACCGAACGGGGAGAAGGGAGGTAGTTTATTTAGATATATGTATGTGTGTGTAGGTATGCACTCAATTCATAAATCACATTTGAACTTTGAGTTTGAGTTCGAGTCTCATGTCGTTGATACACTATGGGAATGAGGAGGAAGAGCGGCAAGGGAAGACGATAGATTGCGGTTTGGTTGACTGGCTGGCTGTGAGAGAATGAGAGAATTTGGTCTTTTGGGGGTTGAATGGGTGGTTGAATAGGGGGTTGGTTAGAGGGAGTGATTGTATGGATTGAAGTATTGATGCTAATGTGATAGATATCGTAATTTCCCATCTTACAGACTCACTTTGGTGCTTCTTGTTTCCAGACAACAATTTGCAATTGCCAAGGCTACGAGCGCAATCTCAATCGTAATAACTGATGCAAGACTAGCAAAATTCAACATTAGTCTCCTTTGTAAGTAAAAAGAAGTTTTACTTACTGTTTTTCAACCCCAATTCCCCGTACTCTCTTCTTAAAGTCTTCCTTCGTTTCATGCTCATAATTCTGCTTTCCATGTTTGGTCACGTGATTAGTCTTACGATCAGTTGTTTGAGTTATTATCAACTACTAACAATTCTCCCTCACAATGGTGTCTGTATGATCAGCGGTTGATTAGCATACCTCCGTATACTTAGAGTTGATATTATTGGTCTTACCGAGCGTGCAATTGACTTCTAAAATAAGAGTTTCATTAGCCTCGCTGCTTTCTGAGTTTGTACATCGAGACTTGCTGCAAATTTGTGACTCTTCTGCATCTACAAAACTGAGTTCGGGTGTTAGCAACTCACTCACTAATTCACCCATTCACGGGTAAGGCCCAAGTAAAAACATACAATTCACGTATAATTTCTTCGCTAGAAGAAGTCAGCTTTAATTTCTCTTTGCATATTACTATATCTGCTACTGTGCATCACACTGATTCCGGCCTGGTCTATATGCATAGAGCTTCGGCATGAGCATTGGCCTTTGCTTCTCACATTGAGATGGCATACGCCCTCTGTCTCATGAACGATCCCTCTTGGTAGGGGAATCGATCCCAAGCACCAGACGAAAAAGATTCTTCAAGTCGGAAATGTTAGCGCTACTTTGAAGAACATTCAAGAAGGGTACAACACAAGAGAGTTTTCTCTCCAAATCTTCTGAAGTAGTAGTATGGCTATCCAAGCAAATACCAGAATAAGCTCCACTCTGAAGTTGTCGTACTAGACATAGTATCGAGGAATACAAGATGAACATCATCTCACAATACCATCTACTAATGGGGGTTTGAAAACTTGGTATACACTGGTTGCTTCAGATAATGTCATGAAGACGAGAAGGCATTCTATCATATGTATCGACACCAGGTTCACCAGCGGGTGCATGGATTGATGGGACACTACCCAACTTTCAAAGTTTTTAACAAATTCATTCTTGAATTGTATGATATCAGAATTCACAATTTGATTGCTTCATTTTGGATGAATGATTGTGACAATTGCTAAAATATGCAAGTTGAAATATCGAGAGATGTTAGAAGAATAACCCTCGGAAGCCTTTTGTAGCTTTTCCTCGAATAGATACAAAAGTCAAGCGGAAATTCTTTACTCTATTTAACGGAGTAAACAGATGACTGCCTAGGACTGAACCTTTATAATTTTTTTAGAGATATTCATGAAATATCTGATGCTAGCCGTCGGGGGAAAAGAATTTACAGACTACGAATCCGAGGAATTTCTTTCTTCTTATTAATGAGTACAGAATTCAGCCTCTCATCATAGAATCCAATCTTTCATCATGAAATTTACCCTTCTTCATATCATTAAATCTAACCTAAAATGACTAGAATCTATCACTTGAGGGCGCATTCTACCTATCATAGAATCTAAGGGGCATGAGAGTAATTTATCATTTGATGTATTTCTCAGCTTCCCTTTACTAGGGCTTTCTCTTAATACAATAAGAAATAAGATTAGTGAAGCGGTTGATATCTTGTCGTTTTGAGGGCCAAAGACTATAGACAAGATGTCACCATCTGATGAAGGGAGGCTTGTAACTCAAAAAATCAGTCGGCCAATGACTCTCACTTCGTTCTCCAGTAAGATCACGAAAAATAAGTTGAGAAATCAAAAGGGGATTTGATGAGATTGTGTTCGCTTAGCATATCAATTAGTACCCATCTAGCTCCATACTAAGCATTCTAGTTATACCTCGTTAGGCTTGGAAAAGGGTTAAATTAATGTTTTTTGTAATATCAGATTTTTCTAGAATATTATGCTTACATGCTTATAATATTGAAACTAAATTACTCAAATTAAACATGATATTCAAACCCTTAATAAGAGTCAGAACTCCAGTGATACATGATTCTGCCCACCCCACCCAGCGCCTCGCCAAATGAGAATATCCCAGTCCACTCCAAACAGAACAATTACATCATGATTCCCAATTTACAAATCCACATATTCCCTCAACAAAGTATGTTTCGCCTTCCAATATCTCGTAGGGCTCCTCGGATACATACTGCGACAAATCTCCGTATCGACCCGCGTAACCACAAATCCCCTCTTAATCACCATTCTCTTTCCCTCCTTCGGCGAAACCCTCTCCGCCAGCTCCCACGAGTTCACAAGATCTTGTTGAGTCTTAACTGATTTCTCCTGGAAATCCAAATTTAGACTTTCCGGTTTCCCCCAATCGAAACAAAGATATTCATGCACATATTCATTCTCTGAAGTGGCGAGGTGGAGAGTTATGGGTTGGCCGACGAAAACGTGGAGTCTTCGTTTGATGATGCGGGGATCCGCGCGGATGATGGAGGTGAAGTGTTCTTCGACGATGGATCGGAAGGAGATGGTTTCTTTCGGGGTCTTTTTGGGGAGTTTGGAGTTGTATATGCCGGTTTGGCAGGTAGGGCAGTGAGTGGGATGCGGGCAGTGGTGGCCAAATAGTCGGTTGAAAGATGAGAGGTTTGAGAAAGGCATTTTGGGATTTAAATGATGGAGGTGAGATAGTGCATAAATTAGGTGTGAATTAGAATTAGAATTAGATGTATAGCAGAAGATGTTTCGAGGAAACTCTGGTGTTGCAAGTCATGATTTGATCTGATGTGATCTGTGAATTATGGCTTTAGAACAATTTCAAGGAGAGAGAGCTCAATAAATATTTCCACGGGAGGCCAGAAATATGTCATTCTTGTCACTTCACTAGTAACTTGTAGCGTGTAATCTTATATCATTTCTAACTAAATAATTCAGCTATGGTGTCGATCAACTTTTAGGTACACCATTTTGGGTGTGTAGCCTAACGGGACATTTCTCAACTTCTGAAATTCTCAACAAATTCATTCTTCAATCATTTGATATCAGAATTTATCTGTTGATTGTTCAATCTCTAATGAAATACGGTATATATTCCTAAGATATACCAATCGATATATCAAGAGATATTTATAATTCCGTTCTTGGAGTGTCCCTTCAGTCCGTACACCTACTGGTGGTACCGAAGACCTATCACAGATTCCCAGATTACGCAAGGACTTAGTGTATAGATTCATCACTTTTCTTTCGCTCTGGTGTAATGATACCTCGCCATGTGATGCGTGTTTCCTGACCATCCATATCTATGGCTACCATTTCTAGACTTTCCTTGTCACTTGATTCGTTGGTGATAGCAGGATTATTGACTTCTACTATCTGTAGATTTTCCCTGTCACAAAATTCGTTGGTCATAGGCGTGTGGTTACTCTCTACCATCTCTACTATATCTTGAGACTCGCTACTGAGCTCTTTCCCCGCCGTCTCGATTCTGTCTAGGTTTGAAAGCTCATCCAAGGGGACTGAAAGATTGAAGTTGATGACCTCCTGAATATGCGTAACTCCATGAACATCATTCAGAGTAATGGTGATTGGTTCGTATTCTCTATAATCAATGACTCCTCTATCATATTCCTCCTCAGTAATATCCCCCATTCCGAGTCTTGGTTCCGTAATCGCTTCAATTTGAGCGTTCATTCCAGTGTTGAATTTGGTTTCTTCATCGACTTTGATTTGGGCATCTTTTTGGTCCTGTCTTAGAATAGATTTTTGATGTTGCTTGTGAGATAACTTCGAGAAGTAGGTTCTGATACAGGAACAGGCCATCTTGATAACTTGGGTGTGATGTTGTGTAGATGAATCGTTGTATGTGGTTTGGAAATATTGTTGAGTGATTGGGTTCGAAGTTCTTTTGTTAGACTTTTACAAATAAAGTCTCATAAGAATTTTACCGGGTGTCTAGATGATCTTTTTATATGGGTAATTGCATCGGGGTGAAATACGTTGCCTGGTTTGGTGCACGTTTAAAGTTAGTGGTTGAACTTTGACCGTACTGCAGAGGAACAGCGACGTAGCGGATCTTGTCAATCTCACCCTCGAATCTACGGTTCCGTATCTTCAGAATCATGTGATCGCGAATTAATGTGGAAGTATGTATGTGCTTAATACATCTGGGTCACTGGGAAAGCTAGGGTTTTCTATATCTTTTCATGCTGTAAAAGCGATCATGGGCTCATCACACTTCAATCGTTCGATAGTAATTGGATACTTCATATCTTCAATTTGACTTGTTCGTGAAATCTACTCAAATAGGAAGTATCTTGATCAAAATATCTCATTATTGGCAACAATTTATTGCAAAAGAGATTGACCAATATATACCTTTCCGCCCAGTTACATGATGAACATGAGACTATCTTATCTCAGCATGTGCAATCCAAATAAATCCCATAACTCCATCTCATGCTAGACTCCAAATTCTCATAGTCATCAGGGCTCTAAGACAATTAAGTCCATTACTGAACCGAACCTCAACCGCAGCAGTATAATATCAAGCGCCTTTAATGCTCATGAAATTACTTCAGTCTGCGGCATGGAAAATTAGCTAAACTCCTTGAATATATGTCAGGAGACAAGTACAACCAACTCACAAACTTTTTCCAAGCAATCCATGATATTTTATTCACGGACAGTCCCATTAGTCATGAAGAGCAAAACCTTTTCCATGAAGACATTAATTCTCTGCTTCGTACTCATGACTTGACGACGGCTTTCAAGAGCATCTTTTCTACAGCGTTCTTTGATCTGATTCACAATAATTTCTGTGAGATTTTGATTCTTAGGCCTAGATGTAGCGAACAGAGCCCAAAACCAGTAAATAACTTTCGAAATCGGATTTGGCGAATTCATGATTGTGAATGAGAGAACTATGATTTGATACCACAAGAAATTGAGATTCAAGATATTTCAAATCTGATAGTCTTCTGGATGGCGGGGATATCATTATACTAATTTTGGGAAGGGGAATTAAGTCGAATTTGTGGTTGAGGTTAAAAAAGAATGGAGAAGAACTTTCTCTGGTAAGAATTTGTACGACTGCATATTTGGGAGACATTTAGGACTGTGAAATTAGTGATAGACTAGACATTTAGTGTCGGTACACGATGCGATGATTCTGAGTCCGGTTGAAATAGGAGAACTCGTTTAAATGAGGCTAAACCATTTTAGGTCTACTGTCTCTTTCGGGGTACCACTAGATCGTTCTAAAGCATTTCTAATTACATCTTTGGGGAGCATTCCTTTGCGTATGTAGATTGAGGTAATCGTGTTGTATCATGTTCATTTGGGACCACTCTTGTGAGGGCAAATTGGATTAATGTTGAATTTATGTGTGGCTGCAATATGATCATTGAATATTCAATCCAGTATTTACGTTCAATGATTGAGACCGTGTTGGACTGTTTAATGCCGAATCATTTATAGACCTTCAGGTAAATACAAGAATTGTGAGCGACTCTCAACATCCGAGCCCACCAAGTGAATCCTCGGCTCTTGAAAGACATCGAGCCATCGAAACCAGCAGATACTACGGATCTCGGTCAACGTTTTATCAATTATTTTGCCTCTAGAATAAGATCAGGAACTTCCGCAGTCAAGATGAAATATTCAAGAATGCAGGGCAAAATTCTAAATGCTATAAATACACGTTTCGAGTTGAGTGATTGCGTTCAAAGGACTTTCAAAGATCAAGAAGCAAAGTTGGTAATCATTCATAGTGACACAAGCATGTGAAGTGTTCGTTGCACTAAGCCGATCCAATTTTGATTTTCCTATTAACGAAAATATATGCGAAAGGTTCATCGAGTACTTCATTCTGCTCGGCAGTAGTGTTGATGCAATATGACTCTCGATTCTGCGCATCACATTCTGACAGTTTTCAGTGCCTACTCAAAGTTATGCTTCAACAATCAGTTCTTTCGACGATATTGTTTGTTACAAAGTGAAGTTGCTCCGAGCGGATACCATTACTTCTTGCAGATTGCACTGGCTTTCTCTGAACCGGCCAGTCTCTCCATCTTCCATCACATCATTAAGATGCTCTATATGTTGTGAAAGTTATAATGTTTTAGAGCCAGCGAGACAATCATCGTGCCGCGGTTTCTATAGATCGCCTTTGTGTGGCTTGTGGTCTCTTTACTAGGCTCAATCATATGGTTATATGGTAAGATTGTATGGAAATATGAGGGTATGAGTGATTGTATAATATGAATTGGGATAATAATATAAATTGAGATAATTATAACAACTGGGACAATGATATCAATTGTGAGGATCATAGACTTTGAAAGGGGGGAGTGCTTTAAATCTATTTGAGTTTATGATAAAGCTACCTACCACTTCTTAGCTACCACTTCTTTGGTGCCCCAACGACCGTCCTTGAAAATGTAGCACTGGCAATGGTTGGAGATACGGTCTTGGCTTTCTCTTTTGCTATTATACCTGTCCTATCGGTGACAGGAGTAGCATCAATGATGTTGTCAAATTCATCGTCTTCTCCATTATCCGAATCCGCTTCGACTTCCGAATCTTCTTTCAATGGTACTGGCCTTGAGATCTTTTCTGGTGCGACCTTTTGACTGGAATTTTGTGGATTGGCAAATGGTTTGGAGGCTAGGACTCTTCGTCGGAGTTCTGCCATTTCCTCTTCATCATCCTCATCATCTGAGATGGCAAAAGGATCCTTGTCCTCATCCTCCTCCTCCTCCTCATCATCTTCGGGTGGGGGTTTCTTTTTTGGTTGTTCTTTACCGAGATAAATTCCATCGACTTCGTCGTCACTGTCTTTTCCCTCTTCATCTTCTTCGTCCTCATCCTCATCCTCATCTTCCGAACTTTCCGGTAATCTATGATTTGTATTTCCGCTTTTCCAAATATCATCTTCACCATCCGCTCCACCCTCTCTACTCTCTTTATATTCTCTCTCTAATTTCTCCATCCAAACTTCCTGAGCCTTCTTAATCTCTGCTTCGTCTTTGCATGCTGCATATCGCTTTAATAAACTTGAATTAATATCCAGGAATGATCTGCCGTAATTGAATGGTTCTAATATTTGTTCTGCCCAATCCTCGAATCCACATATGTAAAAGGCAGCTCCCAAAGCCTCTACACAATTTAGCCTCCAAGGTTTACCATAATTGACGGAGTTCGCGGCGACGAGATATGGTAATAGTCTCTCACATTTTCCACCTATCTTAGCCCAAGGAACTTCTGCTGTACGAGCCCATGAACATTCTACGACCGCCGCACCGTACTGTTGCATGATTTCACGATCTGCCGGGGATATTGTAGCTTTCGCGTTTGGAGATATAATAACGCCTTGATGTTTCTGACCAATATGTAACTCTCGCATAAGATTAAGCTTCATGAGTTTCTTTCCGGAACATCGTTTTGGATCGCAGTGACCGAGATCCCAACATGCGGCTTTGAATGGAGGGCGAGAAGAGCGGGGTTGTGATTCATCGTCGGAGTTGTTGCGAGGGCCTCGAGTTCGTGGAGGATTACTATATTTCTTGCCTCGAGAAGAGAAGTTATCTTTCTTGTGTCGAACCATAATGTGTATATGCAGATGAACGTCAATATGTGGCGATTTATCTACAAAAGAGAAAGTAAATGTATGATGTGATATAAAAATCGAGGTGGGGAGCCAAGAAATGTTCCAGCCTTGCGAATAGTGATGACTAAGCACCTCTCATCATTCCAAAGTCCAATCGTGTCCACCCCACTGAGCTCATTACAACTCTCTCTATCGCGCCGCATCAGCTCATCGACGAAGTTCTTACAACCAACACTTTTTTTAAAGATCGATAACCGTTCCGCTTGGTAATATAGGAGAACACACCTCCAAATGGAGGCAGCTTCCGCAAGAATGGCGGCACGAGACAGGTTCTCTATGATGGGAGATCCAGGACCCTCCCCTCTCCAACGATATATCCAGCAAGCTTGTTCCCCTGAAAATTACGAGCCAAATCTTGCTATGAACCTCGAAATTTCCGACCTCATTAATTCGAAAAAGGGAAACGCGCCACGGGAAGCAGCCATTGCAATTGTCAATTATATTAATCATCGCAACCCAAATGTCGCGATACTAGCACTTGTCCTGTTGGACATTTGTGTGAAGAATTGCGGTTATCCATTTCACTTGCA
Source organism: Botrytis fragariae (assembly GCF_013461495.1). NCBI lineage: Eukaryota > Fungi > Ascomycota > Leotiomycetes > Helotiales > Sclerotiniaceae > Botrytis > Botrytis fragariae. The sequence goes on along the minus strand of NW_023500989.1, from coordinate 3,164,215 downwards.
AATTAGCACAAAAGAGTTTCTAAATGAATTGGTGAGAAGGTTCCCGGAACGCCCACCCATCAGACCGAGTAAAGTCCAGATGAAGATTTTGGAAGCTATCGAAGAATGGAGGGGAACGATATGTCAGACTTCGAGGTACAAGGAGGATTTAGGTTTCATAAGGGATATGCATAGGTTATTAAGTTACAAAGGCTATGTATTCCCGGAAGTCAGAGTGGAGGATGCTGCGGTACTCAATCCAAGCGATGTAAGTTCAGTGATGGATCTGGGTACGGATTCCTTCGTTAGGATACTAACGATATCATAGAATTTAAAATCTGCCGAAGAGATGGAGGAAGAAGAAAAGGCGGCACAATCTGCGAAATTGCAAGAACTAATTCGTCGTGGTGGTCCCGAGGATTTGCAAGAAGCCAACAGGTTAATGAAGATTATGGCTGGATATGATACCAGATCGAAAACGGATTACCGAGCCAAAGCAGCAGAGGAAGTCGGAAAAGTACAACAGAAAGCGAGATTACTAGAAGAACGTTTGGAAGAATTCAAGCCTGGAGATGTTATGACGGAGGGCGATGTCTACGAAGAACTTGCGTCGGCTCTTCAAAGCGCTCACCCCAAAATACAGAAGATGTGCGAAGAGGAATCGGATGATCATGAAGCTGTCGCAAAGCTTCTTGAAATTAATGATAGTATCCATCGTACTGTGGAGCGGTACAAGTTGATGAAGAAGGGCGATGTGGATGCAGCTTTGAAGATTGCCAAGGGTACCCTTGGTACCAGTACAGGGGTTAGCAAGAATTCCGCAAATGAACTTTCCTTGATCGATTTTGATGGAGAGCCGGAGACCAATGGAAGTTCGTCTATGAATAACGCTCCGGCGAGCACATCCCAAGCCGGTGATTTAGAAAATGACTTATTGGGACTGTCTATGGGAGATTCCTCATACAGTCAAGAGGGTGGCATCTCGCTTGGCTTTGGGAACAATACTAGTGAGTTATCCATATATGGTTGAATTTTACCATCCTAACAAGCTCTAGATATTCCTGGTCCCGCTTTAATGTCTTCAACGACTGAAAACAGTACTGCCAGAGGACCAACGCCAACCAGATCTCCGGCACCTTCAAATTTACCCGTGAAACCCGATTATTCTGCATTCTCTGCATTTGGATCACAGCCACCTTCCAAACCCGTTACTCCACAACCATCCCTCTTCCAACAGCAACAACAGCAGCAACAAGCTGCAGCCGCAAGACCTCCTCCGTCAAATATTGATCCATTCGCTGCTCTTACATCCCCATCAAGACAATCCACCCCTCAGCAATCTGGCTCCATTTTCGATTTTGCAAATCCCAAACCTCCAGTATCACATGCAGCGAATGCCCCAGCACCTGCAGCGGATGATGATGAATGGGCATTTTCGTCTGCCCTACCCGAAGGTCTTCCATCTACCAACGATTTAACCATTAGTAATACTAACGTCAAAATATCCTTAAATGCTACCCGCGAACCTAGTACGCCTGATGTCATCACTTTATCAATTGCATTCTCAAATAATTCAAACGAACCAATATCCGACTTCACATTTCAAGCCGCAGTCACAAAGGTATTGTTTCTCTATCTATCTTCAGTGTGATCCAAAAATGCTAACACTACAAAAGGGCTATACACTACGGCTCCAACCTCAAAGTGGACGGAGGCTTAATCCCCACCAAAATTCGGGCATTACTCAAAAGATTTACCTTCAAGGTGTGGAGCACGGGAAGGGCGATCAGGTGAAGATGAGGTGGAAGTGCTCATACAAGCTTGGTACTCAAAATTCTAATGAGCAAGGTGAAATTGCGAGCTTGGGCATTTCTTGATGTTGATGAAATGAGAAATGGGATGAAAGCTGGATCCAAGGAGTTGAACTAGGACAGGATGTTAGGAATTATAGGTTATGGGTGTCGGAACGTATGTTTAGAAGCACGAAAGTTCAAGCGATTTAGTTCAGATGAAGGAGCGGGTTACAATACATGAAGGTTGCCGGTATCTGGCTATGGCCAATATCAACTAATTTCAAACTCATATTAAAATTCTATTTGGCCACTTATTTAATGCAAAACAGTTGGTTGATGATTCCTTTTCCTTGGGTGTTTCTTTGTGAAGAGTGCAGCTCCGAATCATACATACACTTCAACATTGTCAATTCAAGAAAATTTAGGATTTAAGCATAATCAGCTGTTTCTCTCTCTTCGCCCATTTCCTTAGGTGCCTTTGAATATATTTGAGGTGTCCGAATCAGGTGGTTCCTCACACCTGGGAGGTTCGATCCATTGTGGAAAGTTTGCGTCGTCAGTCGAATGTGTCCTCCTTCGCACCCGCAGTTATTTTTAGGCCTGAACGGAGTATGCGAGACAGAGTTATCCATTGGATAAAATGCAAAATGTATGTGAGGCTCGCTACACTTCAAATCTCGGAATGACTTCCAATTTTCAGCTTCAATCGCTATGGCTCCAATTCAAAAAGGTCTTCTCCACCGATCATCATAACTTCTCACTGGACATGCAATTTGCGTATAAAATCCTTTCTTTCGAGTCTTATCGTTGCAAGAGCATAATTATCATTTATATTCCTCCAGTTTCATCTCCGCATGGCTTCTCGATTTCTCCTCCTACGTTTCCTACCAGAAATAGAATCACAGCAGAAAAACAACATAGTAGCAAGCCCAATAATGATGAAACATATTATAAAATAAGCCCCCCACACATACATCAACATAAAGGCAGTATTGGCCTTATACCGTATTTTGAAGCTATTAGAGATGGTGAATCTTATGCAATCGGCTTCCCAGGTGGCTGTCCAGGTCGTTGAATTTGATTCGTGAAGAAAAGAGGTTTTCATGTTTTCGTGTGGCAGTTTGTGTTTGTGAGAATTTAGAAGATTCACAGTTAGATGTGTTGGTATTTTCTTTTTGGAATTTATAAGCTTTTGAATTATAACATCAGTAGGTTACTCAAGATAGTAGGAGGTATTCAACCAATGAAATCTACATCTGTACGAATCGATCCCATAATCAACCTAGCTAGAAGGTAGTGGAGAGGTTGATTATTTAGCGAAACGTATCATTTGGTTGGCCATCACATTGTATGCTACATAAACTAGGTCAAATTTTCAGCTTGGCTCATCACTAGCGAGGCTAGACGATACTAGATGTTTTACCACTCGTCATACCTTACTAGCTAGTCACGTCATCAATGAGTAATGTATTTCAGATATCTACGTTGAAGTGTCCTTTACGAACAGTACCGTTGAATCTACGAAAAAGGAAGGAGATTCATCTCACTTAGCTCACTCATACAAAATGACCTCGAACTTTGATATTTTCTTATCTCGGATCTTTCATTGATTCTAGAATAACTATATCCATCTATCATTTCAACAAGAAATTTCTTTCATCTCAGCGATCTAAAATGATTACTCAGTAATCCCGATTAAAGGTGTCTATTATCCCATCCCAATCACTATTACAACTCTATTCATCCCATCCATCCAATCCATCCATATCATCTATTTCAATTACTATCATCCGATAAACTTTATACACACAAAAATACAGACACCAAAACCAACTCAAAATACCCCCCCCTCCCTCAACTATTGCCATCAAAACACAATCATCTATTCAATAAACTCATTACTCGAGCAAATCTTAAATCTCATATTTCCAAATCCAAACATCATGCATCAATTTCCTCTCCTTTTTTGTCTCTCTAATTCAATAATTGTATTACATGACATCTTTCACTACCCCAAACACACAATTCCTTCCCAGCCCCAATCCCAATTCCAATACAAATCACAATACAAATACAAATACACAACAGACCATGAAAGTCCCAATCTCAATACACAGTTCAAACAAAGATCGGTAAATAAAACCAAATGATACTTAGGTAAGATTACATACTTCATACACCCCCTCACCTTTCAACATCTATAATTATCCCCCCTTCTCGCCCACCAACATCTCAAAAAAACACACACAAACAGGCATACAGACTTGTAATCCATGGATAAATGAATTTTTACTTCTCTTTCTCTTTCTTTTATAATAATTATAATCTATTCATCACCCTATCCATCTCTCTTCTATTACACATACAAAAAATGAATAGAATAAATAGAATACATATACATATCCACATTCCGGGGTATCATATCATACAAATTCTTCATAATCATAAACATACACTGTCAGCCAGCTGTCCACCTTTGTCCTCCCTTCCAACTTTCATTTATCTTCCCTTAATTCCTTCGTATCTCTCGTAGTGTCGTACCAAGCTATGCGATTCTATGCGATTCTGTGCTATACATATGCTATAGATATGCTGCCCATTCCTTCTTTTCCATGCTATTGTCATGCTGTTGTCATTACATCCATGCCCTATGCTATCCGGTATGTGTACATCTCCGTACATGCAAGCCCTTCTTCCTTGTTCCCGAGTTCTCTCCGTGGTATATCTATAGTATATGGTATCCTGTGCCCAATGCTATGCCGTGCCGTGCCTTGCCCAAAACTCCATATGATAAAGTGTAACAATATCAATACAACATAAGAAGAATCCACAAATCCCCAATCCTCAACCCTCAACTCAACCCATCAACCCATTAACGACTCCTACTCCTTCTCTCCCCATACCAACCTCTCCCATCCCCCTCGCTCCCCCCTCCCCTCCGGTCCGAATCCCCAACCCAGTCTCTCCAAATTCAATCATACCCTCTCTCTCCGCACTCCAATTTCTCTGCGTTTGAAACCTCTGTGGTGTTCCCAGATCTCCGAATTCGACGACTCTCCCTCCTCCGACTACTAAACCTCCACTCCCACTACTTCCTCCTCTTTTCATGAGCGGGGCTTGTAGCTCTCTCTCTGCTATTCCATTTCTATTTGTATTTCCATTCCCATGCGCAAATCCCTCACTACCCATCTCCGGACTCGGATAAATAAAACTCAAATCCCTCATCCCGACCCCCACTCTCCTCTCCTCACTCAGACTCTGCCCCAAGTATCCCATCTGACTCTGACTCCCACCCGCTGCCGCCCCCATCCTCGGACTAAAATTCGGCGCCAAAGGATTAAACGTTCTCGGAATCCTCGCTTGCGAAGAAATATATTGATTTGAATTCTGTCCCTGTCCCTGTCTCTGTAACTCTCTCTCCCTCTCTTGACTTTCGTACAGAGTTCTCGCAGCATCATCACCCACGACCGCCCGCGCAAAAGCTAATCTCGGACTTTTCCTTACCATTCCTCTTTCGCGATCTTGAGGAGAGTGGTTTAGATAATGAGCTGAAGAGATTTGATAGCTGATCTGCGGACTCATAGCCTGCGCGGTGACTCGAGGAGAAAAGGGAAGTTGGGGGAGAGGTTCGGTTTCTGCGAGGGAGGTACGGCGTTGTTTGGATGTGGAGTTGGAGCTTGAGCAGGGATGAGGGGAAGGGCGGGGAAGAGAGATGGTGGAGTGCGTTGATTGGCCCGAGGGGTTGCGGGAGAGGGGCTGGGATGTGTAGCCTGATTCTTGGGGGGAGGTACGAGAGGTTGTTATACTTGTTGTGTCGGAGTGGGAGAATTCAGGACGGCCGGGGTAGTATGTTGAAGGGGTTGGTCGATACTGAGAAGGAAGGAGGTTGGGTGAGGAGATTGATTGGAAGTGAGTGGGCCGAAGTAGATGATGGGGACTCTGATGATTGCCTTGATGCGGAATCGGATTATGCATCGAGTTGTGTAATGAGCTAGGATAAGATTGTGAATCCCAACTTGGATAATCATGAGGTAGGTCCCTCTTTAGTGACGGTGACAATGATGTGTATGGTATTGAAGATCTTGTCAAAGGGGGTGGACCTGTCATGATCGGATATATATTGTCAAAGGGATCTGGTATTGGTTTGAAACTATCTTGACTGTTATTCGTGATCGGCGTATCATACATGTTACTACTAGCCGCAGAATATGGTTGTCGATAATACAAATCCGGGGTATGAGGATATGGTGGCATACGAGTATAGGGTACGTGTGGTTGAGGTGGTTGAGACTCTGTATCATGAGGAATACGCTGTAAAGCGGCAACAGCTGTTGTTGGTTCTGGGTATCCAAGGTTCGATGTCGTATCACTAAAGTTTTCTTCAGTGCCATGTCTTGAAGCTGTATCTCTCGTTGGACCAGAAACAGCCGATGCATAAGTTGGTGTCCTAGTGATAAGATTCGTTTCTGTCAATTTATGTGTAGGTGCTCTTCGATTTTGAATTGGGCCACCTCCACGAACTGGGGGTGGACTCGATTTACTGATATGAGCGAGTGCTACTCTAGCACTAGATTGACCAGATAAGGTACCCCGAGATTGCGGTCGAATAGCAGGTTGTTGTAATTCACCATGTGCTGTAACACTAGTTACACGTGGATCGGAAAACCCTCCGGGAGTCATCGAACGAAAAGAGGCCGCACGATTACGGTATCTTCTTGATTCCTGAGCACGAATAGTTCTATGAAGATCAAGCTTCGGAGCCGTGACCCTTGAACGCCGAGGCTTGACAACTTCCCATGGACCCCCAGGACTTTCAGGAGAACCAGCCGAAGGAGCCAAAGACTTTGGTGGCTGTAGCGTCATGGTAGAACCTTCTAGTTCACTATCATATCCAGTATCTTCCTTGGGAAGTTGAGGCGGAAATCGAATTTGTTTGATATTCTCTACCTGTTGAAGAAAATCCGGATCATGAACAAGACTTTTAGGAGATTCAATGTGAGGCCCTAGAACCCAAGGTGAACCATCACAGAATTTGTCCGCAGGTGTTTCGGCATCGGCGCCAGTATCAGATGAGCTACCCGTCCGATCAAATATCGATGTTTGGAATGCTTCTGGTTGACCTCCAGCAATCACATGAGAAGATTCCGGAGTGCGTCGTTGGATTTCACTTCTAATTGCAGTTAATTTATCATCCAACATAATACAAGTAGCATCCGGATCCAAAGTCTCCTTTTTGTGATGCTTGATATATTCCTTCTTGTGTCTCTCAAGATGACTTTGAAGTCTCATGCCATGGATTTCGTAAAGGCGATAATCTTCAACAAGACCAGTGCGTGTTTTCTGTGTGATCCGATCGTTTGCTTGGTCAAATGAGTAGCAAAAAACTGAAATGGCTCGGTCAAGCCACATGGGCAATTCTTTTTTCGCATGTAAAGTATCCACAAAAAATCCTTGGACGACACTATGTAGCCTGATAACATCAATATCATCCGACAACAAATCTCTGCTACCTTTTGAAGTTTGGGAAGAGCCGAGTGAGGCTTCGTGTTCGTTCCGGTCAATTAAGGCGAACTTGTTCAATACTTTGAATGTGTTGTTCAATGATCTACCAGTAATAGGCTCGCTGGCTCTAATGGGAACATCGAGTGCATCTAAACCTATGGATGATGTTAGTATGGATAGATACCTATTGAAGAGATAGATATGCGTATGATGCACTTACCTAGTGCAATCATCTCAACCGGCAGGTGTTGACTGAAGAAGCACAAGATATGTATCAGATTGAGAGTTTCATAGGCACCCAATTTTTCCAACTGTTCAACCACCGATGTGAAAGCCTGGAGTTCTCTCAACCCCTTTGGCGCCGATGCATAAGATCTAGCATATCTTGCAAGTGGTTCATCCGTAGCTTTTAATCGTTGAGCGACGACATGAATAACTACAGGTAAAAATTGCATTGCTTGAACCAACTCCATAGAGTGTCTGAGGTCATCTTGAACATACGGCTCCCTCTTGTCCAGTTCTCGCAATAAAAGATGTTGAGCTTCTCTCGCCGAAAGTGCTGGTAATTTCAAAACCTGCGGATTCATAAAGTGATGATCGCCACTGACAGACTTCTCCGTTGATGTATAGATAATACTAGTGTTGATACTATCGGGAATGAATCTTCGTAAGCTATCATCAAAGTGCATACCATCCAGTATTAAAAGCCAGTGATGTCGATGATTTAACCACTTTTTGACCAATTTGATAAATTGATCCGGATTGTTGAGGACCTTTGGATCTTCATTAACCATCGAAGCTTTCAAAGCTGCTTTCTTCGCAATTTGCCAAAAACCTGCTGTGATTTCCTGTTTACTTTTCGCTCGAATCCAGAAAACGCCACCGGGAAATTCGTGTCTATATTCAAATGCATATTGTCGAGCCAAATGTGTCTTACCACCACCAGGCATGCTTTGAATCAAAACAGCACATGAACCTTGAGATCTTCTCTGTTCATCAAAAAGCATTCTATGCATTTCAGCCAATTCTCCTCGTCGACCAACAAATATGGAATTGGGACGGAATCCGGGTGGTTTGATAAAATATTCTGCACTCTCGTCTGACATATCGGGCTCAAGACTTGCAATAGTTTGTACTGAATTCGATAAATCTACGGAACCCAAAAAATCAGCTTCCCGCTAACAATATAAAAAAGCACAACGCGACGCTCCCATAACCAAAGAAAATATTAAAAGAAAACATCAATCTCAACGCCCGAGGTACAGATAATAGAGAGCCCTGGCGATCAACTCCAACGATCCGCCATCTCAAAATCTTCCTCCTCAACTTCCGACACCTCATAATCAAAAATGGGTCTTGCTCGTGGAGACTCAGTCAACACAGGTTGATGATGACTCGGAGAGCTACCATGGTACATACCCTGTGGTTGTTTTGGAGTTCCCGGCGCTAATGTTGGCTACGAATTTGTTAGTGAATTTCTTGGGCCAAGATCATAGAGGGCGTACATCTTCGAATTGACCTCTAAGCTCTCTGATTTGCGCTTCTGTTTCCTCGGCTCGTTTCTTTATTTCATGTCTCCAGCGAGCACGAATTACTGGGGAAGCTTCCAAAGCCCATGTCTTGATTTTGGTAGAGACATTCATGTAACCTGGTGCTCTTTTGCTTTCATATTTGCACATGCCGCTGTGTGTAGCCTCAATACCAAAGTAGGAGACATCTGGAAGTAGAGGACTGGCGGAAGTTTGATCAACGATAAAAGCTTTTGTCCCTTTGAAATCCGTCTTCAAACTCTCATGTGCCATACAAATCTTGAAGCGTTGATAAATGTCGAGAAAATGAAGATTGATATTGGCAAGTGTTTCATTGTTTGTCGTCAAAGTTTTGATGAGGATCGATTCCGAGTCCATGGCTTTCTTCGGCATTAAAGCCGATACCATTCCTTGGAAAATCAATCCCCATTTCGCCGGATCAGCACCCGTATGAGGAGTACCGAGAAATATGATACCGAAAGTCGAGACTGCGATGGAACGAATCTCGTCATTGCTCTTGCCCTGATAATCGTGGGAGATTTCTAGTGCCTGAGAGATGCATAAGCATTAATAAAATTGTGGGGGTAGCCAGTAGTGCTACTTACTCGTTTTACCAAGATACCACCCAAACTATGCGCAACCCAAATGATTGGGTTTTCTTCGGCCTCTTCACTCTTCCTCTCTAGCGCCAAACTGGAAACCAGACTTTGTGCATGTTCGTGTATCTTGTCGTGCGAAGCTGATTTCTCTGCAAAAGCTACCACATCCGCATTGTATCCATAGACGAGTATCCGAACCTTTGCAGATTTCTTTGGATCTTTGGAGCTGAAGGTAACTGGGAGAAGAGCCGTGGGCCAGAAGATGCCATTCTTAGCTGTCCACGTATGCTGTGGGTGGCCGTTCAATCCATGAACCAGTACGATGTCTACTTCAGCTTGGGGATGTGCATAGACTTCTGTGACTTCGAAGCGATTGATTTCGTTGGGGTTTATAGCGGATCCATCCTGCCAAAGCACCAAATCAGCCGAAGAACTCTGAGATCCCTGCTCGTTCCTTACAGACGGGAAGAAAGATGGAATCTGGGGAAAGGATTGTTCACTTACCATGTCGAGATCTTCGTTGGTCCGCGATGAAGCTCGAGTTCAATCGTATGGTTGCATATATAAGCATGAAAGAGTGAAGACTTATATAGACGAATGAAGGATGGAATCACAAAAGTAAGTAAAGTGTCATGAAGACTGGGAAAAGTAAGCCTGCGGACGCAAAGTATCGGAGACGTCTGCCTGACTCGATTGACGTACCCAGGGCATATAAGTTCTCGGTGTATATGAATATAAATTGTACCCGTGAAGATTGTGGCACGCGCTAATGGAGGTTGGGGTGTTAGTCACACGGGGGAAGAAAAGTATATACGACGCCACAAGAACAATATTTATTTAGTTCAAGACATGATTGATGCGATGTCGTAATAGCTATATACTTTTCCGAGGTGAACGATTTGAGAGAGGACAAGGAGTTGGATGATGGTGGGATGGATGTGAAAACATTTTGAGAAATATTGAAGTCAGCTGGTGACATGGGATGAAGGACTGGGGATAGTGATTTACAAGGGTTGAAGATGGAATGGGTATAGTTTCTGGGACATCAGGTTCATCAATAGGGCTACCGGTGGCTATGAAATCGATTTGAGGTGTCATAATAGGTTTAGAAGGGTTAGAAGGGCCAGGAAGGGTTAAAAAAAAAGGGCAATAAAGTTATTAAGAGAAGGCTTAGCATTTTTACTAAAACAATTGAGGAAGCGTGGGAACTTCCACTCCGCATATTATCTTTCCACCTAGACGCCCTTCCCCAATCATTTGGCCTGATTATCCCCATTCTCAAACCACCCTCGCCATCTCACAACTTTAACTCTAAAAATGGCGAATTTGGTGGAAAGGATTAAAGACGCTTGTAGGGTTTCTTACGGGCACGGGTAGGTACTTGTACATCCAATCCTAGAGAGTGATTCTTTACCTGCGGGATGGCGCCGTAATTGCATCAGCATTAGCATTAGCATCGGTGTCAGCGTCAGCATCATTGTCAGTACCTATCTGTATTAGTATCAGGGGAACTTTGTATCAGGGGAATCAGAATGCCAGTCATAATTCGTCCGATCTATGCGCGTATGTAACGCTGCGCTTCAAGACGAGTACTAGGTAGGTACGCTCCAATGCTAGATATATCCAGATCTCAGATTAGTAGCGGATAGATACTGTACCATCATGGAAAATTATATTCATATGCATGCTTTTCAAGAGAAGAGAATCGAATTTGAAACACCAAACAGAACTTATTACTCACTGCTATTGGAACAACGACGATCGCTTAAATCTTTGTACCATGACTTCTGTCCCGAAAGGAGTTCGCAATGTAGAATACGGTATAAAATAAGCTGAGTGAGCTTGTAACATAAGAGAGCATTTGGTGGAATTTCTAGAATGGCTACCTGATATCTATGACAAAATGAATCCTCCTACCACCAGATTTTGAGCCCCAAACACATTCATCGAGGCGCATGCTTTGAAGATCTCGGGAGATGTAGAGCCAATACGTAAAGGAGGCAAATCACGTGAAAGGGACTGATAAAGTTCTACCTGGGGGAATGTGACCTAATCAAGACACATAGCACCACCACACTCTAGGGCTTTGCTATCCAAATCTGCCCTACGTATGGTGTTTCAATTATGCGTTCACGAGTGACAAGTGACAATTATGAGGCTCAAAGTTTCAATACGCTTGATTTGTCAATAAGTATTTTAGCACCGGCACTTTTCCTTCTACCCAACTGCCCTAAAACATTCAAGCTTTTAAACTCTATTTGCTATTCTCGGCGAAATTACCGCGGTGACCTTGATAGGTTGCACTGGCGGCAAAGTCAAGTGAGACATTGTGAATTAGTGAGTGTTGCGAAGAGGAAAGTTTTTAACACATGCATATTCTGTTCCCTTCAAAGATCTTCATACCTCCGCACGGTTTAGAAATCTTGTGATGAGTTGCAGCTGACTTCTGCTTCGCTGATATGGTACAAATCGTATAGCATGATAAGTATCAAAGGAACTTTCGAAAGTATGTTACCATAGATGACAACCACCCCTTTCAAGAAATTCCTTTTTGTTAAGTTCTCGGTGCCAACATTAGGACGTACTCTCTTGTACTGTGACCAAACTGTATCATGTCCTTATCCATTAACTCTACATATCGACTCGCATCGATCGAATCTTTGTTCATCATCGTACCATTCGCAGATTCAAGATCGATCAAGTATGGCTTTACTTTCCGAATCTTATCTCCAAATTCGTTCATCTTCTCGGTGGCTTTGAACTGTATGACGGCATGTTGTTTGCTGATACTTGGATGTTCCGCAACTAAATCCACCACGGCACGTTCTCGACCAACAAGCCAGCAACTCTTCGCACTCACATCAATTGTTTCAATAATGTCGGCGCCTTTAAACACAAAAAGTTTCCAGTCGTCTTTAGATGGTGGCTTGCATGCTTCAGGTGGTTCGTGATATTTTAGAACTATAGAATTTCCATCTGCCTGTGTAATTGTATTTGAAGCTGCTGCTAAGACTCCCGTGTGGCCCAAATTCGGCTTCTCTTTTTCTGGTAGCGGTTCGTCACCGGTGGTTACAAGAGCCGTTGAGGATGGATCTTTTTTCGATTGAAACGATGCAGCTTGGGATGGTAGCGGACCGTTCTGTTTTCGCGATGCTACCGACTTCGTGGGTGGTTCCAGCGACCTGGTATTGTCGTTGTCATTTTCATCCTTAATTCGTTTTCGGTCTCGAGATCTATCTCTTCTTCTGCGATGTGAATCTCGGTCATCCTTTCGTCGAGGACTGCGCGATCTTCTGCGCTGTGAATCTCGATTGTCTTTTTGCCGGGAAGAATCTGAATCAACTGGACTACGCGACCTTCTGCGATATCTCACATTATCTTCGTATTTATCTCTCGTGCCTTTAGAACGATCATCATGCCTGTCGGAACGAGTTGATCCACGGTCAGCCTCTCGCTCTCTCCTGCGCCTTCTCCGCCTTCTCTCTGCTTCGGAATCTGTTGAGGGGGACCGAGAATGTCGCCGTGAAGAATAATCCTTCTGACGATTCGAAGTTTCAGGTGAGCTCATATTATTTAATTATTGGAGTGATTGGATTGTGGAAGAAAAATAGAAAAAGAGAAAAAGAGAAAAAGAGACAAAATTAAAGGATAAATAATGAAGAGACCGATAAGTACCTACTAGATGCGAGTGATTGTGGATGTAATTCAAGCTTACCACCATTCTTTGTACGTATCGTCTACCGTATCTTTAATTGGTATGAGCGCCCATAGCTGAACTTCAACCTTTCTGCTCCATACCGAATTCAGATTAGCCGAGATATTCTGACCATGAATCCTTCGGACCTTCAAAATGGAAATTCTCCTGAACACCACCTCGACCACCTAGGCAGGTACTTATCCATATGCCACATCTTGCTTTTCTCTATATCAAGTATATCAAGTTGTCCCCGGAACTGCTAACTCATGTCACTCACTCCATGATATGATACGATGTGATGCGATGTGAAGCGATGTGTTTGTTTGTTTGTGTTTGTTTGTGTTCTCTTGTGTTCTGCAATGTTTGTTTGCTTCTCTTCCTTCACCAACAACAATGATATATAACGCAAGGAAATCCGGTTGATGCAAATCTAACAGTTATACATATACATATGCAGCAAATAGGATCATGTGGACGCCATCGTCCAACCCCAAGGCTTCCTGATCCATCCGGTTCTATTTTCGAAACTCGCGATACATTCATCATTGATGCAAGAACTGTCATTGATGCAAGAACTGTCATTGATGCTTGGTTATTCCATCCTTATACGAAGAATACACTTACGATGTAAGTTAGGGTGCATTGCAGGACTTGAAACTCTCTTCGAAAATCGATTGCAAGGTATCTTTTCTCCGTATTCCAATTCTCTTACTTGATCTCTTTTACTGTTATCATTTGCTTCCAATCGCGTCCTTTTCTCTTCTCTAATATTACTTGTTCTTGCTCTACTTCCGAGTGTTTTTTACTGCGCCGCAAGCGTTGGCTCTCGCGTTTGGTTGGATGTAGTGATGACCAGATAAGCGACCGCCCCCATGGCGGTTACGAAAGTTTTTATGTCTTTTATGATTCGTCTGCATAATTTGAATCGACGCTTTTTTATCGGTTTCAGGTTACTGTGTCAAATCGAGTGGTTCATAATGACTCTTACCATTGAGACACCAGGCCGCAGCAGCGTTGCCGCATACTCGCACACTTGAAATGATTGATCGAGGCTTCCAGCTCGAGTCGAAAAATATAATGTGAGATGGGGTCCAATCCTACAATATTTATATATCTCTTTGACCATGGCCCAGCCTCAGCCCTTAGATCTAAGCCTACCTTGATTACAATTCAATCTTTTCGAGGTCAGTTTTCAACGTGAAAACTCAACTGTCGTTTAAATTTTACGTCGCATGGAAATAATTCCTTAGGCAATTACCCGACCGTATCTTTCCTCGGGTTTCGCGGATGCATTACTTGTACAATATTTTCTCTTGTTAAGCTCGTCTCAAACCTTTGGCATCGAGGGTTACCTCTTGCTTGGGCCAACACTCTTTTCAAAGTCACTTGTGAATACCTCTAAAAAGGGCGTGGAATTATGCCTCATGTTGTCTCTCAAATGCAGCCAAGGGAAAGGCCCCAACAAACGTCTAACTCAAAACGAGCAATGGTCAAGAATGCAATTTCTCAAGATAACCTTCGACCATCTACTACTCCTCGTCGTCGAAATGCAAATGGCCCAACTCCTACCTTGAGTTTGCTCGTTACCCCACAAGGTGCATGGAACTATACACCAGGTCGACAGCATTCAAAACAATTTTCTCCTGATAGAATGACACCTATATCTGCCGTCGATTCTGTTTTTGAATTATCTTCGGCAGCTACAAATGCTTCTCCAAATTCAGCCACATCATCATTTATTGCTGAACTGGAAGATACTTCTCCTGGGGCAGTCAAACCTCACAAAGTCAACATGGAGTCAAAGTCTCCACTCAGTCCTACACGTTCCGTAAGTTCTCTATTGACATGCCATTTTATACTATCAATACTCATTCATATTCTTAGTTACATGCAGCTACTGCCATTGACGCTATCAATGACTTCGAGGCAGAGAATAAGCGTCTTCTTGAGCGGGCTATTGCGGCTGAAAGTGTAGCAAAGTTATTGGAGGAGCAAAATATCGATCTCCGAAGAAAAGTCGACTATTGTATGGAACAACATAGACCAAAGACTGCACCACCTCAGAGAAACTCACAAGACTTACGCAAGCGCAATACTGCATATAGCACAACAACACCTCTATCCGCATTCAACACTATGATGGATCATGTGGAGGCTGAGTATTTACCACCTCCTATTAATGATACACCCACACCATTACCTCGACGAAAATCTTCATTCCCATCAGAATCATTAGTTTCACATCAAGGTGAACTTACGCCGAACAGATTTGGTCCCAGTGGGTTTATTCCCTCGCGGCGGCCTCCTCCAATCCCAGAGGGTAAAAAGATTCCTTCATTAAAAGACCAAAACCGTCGTCGTGATACATTAAAAAAGAACGACGTGAGCACTCCAAAAACAAGACGTTCTAATAGTCGAATGACCAAAATTTCTCTGTCGGATGCAACTCTTAGATCCAAACCATTACCATGGGCTCCATCAGCAATTCCAGGTATGGTTGAAATTGGCAGTACATATGAAGATGCTGCCCCTACGTCTCAATTAAGACCGAAGAAAAGTTTCGCAAAATTCTTTAGAAAGGCGAAGAAGGAATAATCAGTAGCGTTTTTGTCCACAAACTTTCCCTTTGTCAATAATACCAATGGGAATATATCGGGATGTTATATCATACATCTCAGGCGTTTTGGACTTTCAATATGTATATATCTTATGAATAATGACAATGGTATATATGGAGTAATGGGTATTTGGTCGCAGAGTCAGGATTTGACACGGGCTTTCCAGAATAAGGGAATGGTAGTTGAGTAATAATATACTGTTCCTTTCGCATTTGTTATTCATGTGTGTTGAATTTTTCTCGTTCTTTCATCTCTGATTTCTGTTTTTCTTTTTCTCTGTCTCCCTTTTCAGGGGATAGATTGGCAACGTCTTTCGCGGCGAGGCACATTGCATTTGCATGATGTGGGATTAAATCGTACCCCTGCGAATGAGATGCTCTACTCTTCGAAAGTGTTCGATAGCTTGTGGCTTCCTTCAACATACCAAACAAAATAAAGCGATCTATTCCATGAATTCTAATGGAAACGGGGGGTATGAAAGGTAGGAAAGGACCACGAGGATACAAACAGCGGCGAGGAAGAGTGATGAGTTCAATGGGTGTCTGTTCTACTAAGTTGTATCAACACTTCCCATCATTCATTTATGCTTTCACGAAGATAAAGGGTACACCTAATTCATTAGACAAAAAACATAAAACATCCCACTATGCGAGGATCTGCAAAGTTTGAATGACAGGAGATTGATTAGCTATCTTTACAATCCATTTATATCAATTTGTTGATGTATCTAGGTATCTTCTACATCATCGTTTATCACAAACTTTTGTGAACGCTTTCTTTTATCCTTTCCGTCCGTGTTGCCGCACTTTTTCTCTCATCCATGACTTTTATAAACGCCAACTTTCAATCCTTTTGTCTATATGCCCATACTTTTTTTCATTAACTCTTCCATCTAGTAATCCTCCCTTCTTTTCAACCCACTAATAAGCCCAAAAGCTTTCCGAACTAGTCGAACAATTATTGCATTCCTCTCGCGATGGAATGAATCCACTCTCTCTTTTCACTTCCCTATCCTTTCTCCTCGCCTCATCTAGAATCTTCTTATCACCAGCATATTGATCTCGCTCGTCACTCATAATTCTATCAATATCTCCCCAATTCTCATCATCCGGATTCATCTCCCTATCCTTCTTACCCTCATCACCAATATGCGGACCATCTGCTGCCGTTGCCCAAGGTAGACCAACAATCCACGAGGAAGATTCTTGGCCTGGAATTGCCACTGGTGCAGTGGTTGCGTTGGAGATTGTGAGAAAATCGGGGGAAGAGGAGGACTGCGTAATCTCTTGGGGGGATTAAGACGAGGGGGACGAGAGGGACGAGTAGGAGACGCTGCGAATTGTAGACCTGCTTGTTGTTTCGAGGTGGGTGGACGGCGGATGGGTCGGGGCAGGTTGGCCCATTCTACTTTGCGACGGCTAGGTGTGGTTAGGTGGGAGGGCTGGGCGCTTTCCCATTCGGGTTCGCTGGGATGGATATCGGTCGTTTCGGTAAGTTTAGTAGCTTTGACGGGTTTGGTGGGTTTGATAGCTTTGGAAACTTTGGTAGCCTTGATCGCATTGATAGCTTTGGTAGCCTTGGTATCATTGATAGGATTGGTATATTTCCAATTCTCGGTGCTCCTGGATGAAGGAACAGGGCATCGTCCATTCTCCTCATCATCATACGGAGAAGTCTCATCAAACGTACGATAACGAAAGAAAATTCTTCGCGTTATCAATCCTTCAAACTCCCCATATGATTCGTAACTATATCGCTTTTGCAGCTTGGTAACGTGAAGTTTGCAAACGTAGTTGAGGAAGTAGGTGAGGGAGAAGAGTGCGCAGCAAGACATGATGAAGAATAAGGAATAGAGCATGATTCTTGTTGTATCTAAAGTCTCTTTGGGTGCGGAGACTGCGTTCACAGTTTGGTTAAGGAAGAAAGACCTAGCGTAAATTCTTCGGAACTGGGTGGGTAGTGTGGACGCCGAATAGTAGGGTGGTTGAGTTGGTTGTGTCGAATAGGAAGGTAAAAGTGGTGGAGAGACAAACATAGTATTCGAGGAAGTGATGCGTGGCGAGAGGGTGCTATCTGTGAATCTGCCACCGGTAATCATTTTTGTGATCATTTTAAGGATGTTCACGTGGTGGTTAAATGGTGTTCCAATGATGAAGTTTTGGTGGTATCGGAATAGATGATCTTAAGCTATTCAAAAAATATGATAAACATTTATGTGACAACAAGTATATAACGATGAGATGAATAT
Organism: Botrytis fragariae; assembly: GCF_013461495.1. NCBI lineage: Eukaryota > Fungi > Ascomycota > Leotiomycetes > Helotiales > Sclerotiniaceae > Botrytis > Botrytis fragariae. The sequence continues at coordinate 3,146,250 of NW_023500989.1, read as the reverse complement.
GATATTGTGACGTGTTCAAGATACTCTGATAATATTTTCTGTGTGATGCTTTTTCGTGCGATGTGTAGGAAAATATTTCGAGGGCAGAAATTATTTAAATCCATTTTCATCAAATATTTTTCTCTCAAGGGTTCGATATGAGAATCGAAGTGAACTAATGTTCTAGTTCTCCCTCTAGACATGCGCTAATGTCTGTCAAGCACAATACTAATGACGGGTTACATTGCTTATCTACTATTAGTAACTGAAATTGAAGTCCATACAGTAATTTCAGTGGTTGTAATGATGACATTTAAAAGCTAGTCAGGCTCAGTACATAGTTTATATTTTTGATCGGTAAACTGGGGAAGGACTGTGGGGTAAAAGTCAAACTACTTTCGCTTAGCCCCCCTTTAGTTTTGGAGCGAGTGCTGTTGAAGCCAAGCTAGATCGAACTATATCACGTGATTCGTTTATAGAACGTCTGGCCAGACGTAGTTATCGGGACTTGATTTCGTATATGTGATCTCTCAAAGTTTGATCGGAATTTTATTCCCGGCTCATGGCTAGACAATATCAAGTTCTGTAAGGTGTTTGAATGTTGAATTTGTATGGTTGTCACCGCTATAACTCCAACTACAGTGCTGACTCATTTAACATCCAGCACCTTCCTTGCGACGCTCTATTCCGCTCATCCATATCTTATGACAAGAAACCAGAATCCTTTAAAAGAGGTTGCTGCCGACCTTCATTCCGGCTTTATCTCCAAGTACCATGGTACTGTTAAACTTGTCCCCCATCAAAAAATCCCAGCCAAGGGGTTCCAAGACAAAAATCAAATAACCCAAAACCCAATTTTCAAATCTCAAAGCCCAACTCCAAAACCCCGATCCCCGATCTCTGATGTTGTTGAAACCGAAAGAACGCATATTTGATTCATTAGTAGAGACGTTTCGTGGAACCACAACCGCGCGCTTGTGTTTTGAAGGCCAAAGAAAAAGTTAAAGAGATCAGTCCAATACTCTGCCAATTTTAGGGGTGAAAATTCTTTCATGATATCAGAATCATTCGTTTGAATTGAAGTGAAGGGCCTCAACATACCTTGAAAAATTCTAGGCCCAACAATCGACCCATTGGCTGCATCTAATCGCAAGCAAAATCTTATATTTGAGGATATATGGTACAAAAACTCTCAATTATCAAAACCGTAGAAACCACTTGATGGCTCCACATTCATAAAATAGTCTATTCAATGTCAGTGATATAGTTCTGTAGAAATGTGAAAATTTTTGACCTTTCAATAAATTCGTACCGCTACTCTACAGTACAACCATAATGTTCAAACACCTTTCAGCACTGTTACAGTACAGCTTTTTGAAAGTCTAGTAGCTCATTCCATGATAGTTCCATGATACTCCAGATTCTCGAGTGCAGTCAGACGGAGATCTCGGAGTCTTAAAAGTTCAAAATATGGCTTCAATGACTTATCTTCAATATCCTCGGCAACTGAAGGCTCCAGTCCAGCCTGGACTTTCCTCCAATACATATCGTCTGTGACTTGGAAATCCTGGTCTATCCAAGCTTCGATAAAGTCACAGTCCATTTTGCCACCCAATCTGGTAAAAACCCTCGCGAGTCTTTGTTCGAACTCCCGATATTTGTACTCTTCTTCGAGCTCGCGAGCCAGACGTAATTGAAAGCTGGCATGCTTATAGCCAACCACAAATTGAGGGCGCCATCCATTAAATTCAATTGAACAATACATCATTTCTTCGAAGTCCTCTCCCAACGATTTGAAACTAATAAGATGTTCGAGTACGGTTAGAGTGAGTAGCATTGCCTCGAGGACTGTATCAAAGTAAATCATAGAACCTCCCCAAATAATTAAAGAGGCTTCATATAAAAACAAACTCATCGTTACAGATAAGTATAACAAGAATATTCGATATTGATGGCAACCCCTCCAACCCTTTGATCGGTAGTAGATGTACTGGATGAATTCAGAAATTATCCAGAAAATCACAAAAGACAAAATGTAAATTAAATGACCCGCTATTATGAATATTGTTCTGTAGAAATTTTCGCTAAAACACGAATTATGTCGTTGGCACATGATTGTCGAGAATTAATTATTTGAAGATGAGATGGATACCTTGAGATTATACAAGAGTGAAGAATGATCTGGCTTTTTGATGTATAATAACTATAATCAAGGCTAAGTCTCATGTGACGAATTGCTCTAAATGCCTGTAACTAACGCTTTTACTGGGTAGTGAATATGCTAGACATTATCTTCTAAAGTTTAAAGTGTTATTTTGAAATTTTTGATGCCAAGTGTTGTACTAATTTTGAGTAAAGGACAGTTCTTGTAATCTATCATCTTCATCAGTCTCATATCTACCACTAGAATTGACCATATTCTCAAGACTACAGGCAGTATATGTTAAGGACTCCTCAAAAATTGTATAGTTTTCAATGATCGACATTGAACTGCTCAATTCCAGATAATTAGCCTGAAGTCACAGAAATCCCAGCGCCGCATGATTGACTTGCACAATGAGAGAGATAGCTTCTGCAACTTCCACTCCGGCGAGTAACAATAATAGCCGCTGTGTCTTCTCTATATTTGAATCTCGTACAAAGACTTGGCAATTGAGAGCCTTTGAGAAGTGGGAATTCAAAATTACTGCCAACATTACACAGATTCTCGGCTAGGAAACCCAGTTTGAGTTCATCATGATTACACGTCATTCTTAATTCTTAATTTTTTTATTTAAAAAAAGAGCAAAAAATATATAGTTGGCCAACGATGCCCTATATTAGAAGTTAGAACCAGTGCAAATTCTTTCTCTTTGAATGATGACTTTTTTGATCACCATCGAAATCGTAATTTTGAATCACTTCAATTTCAAGGCAATTAAATAATCCTCAATCATCCAATCTCGTACGTATTCCCCCCATCCGAACCATGAGAAGGTCTAATCATTGAAAGTTCGAGTTTCAGAATGTCACCATTACCAGATATTACTGAGATTACAGGGCCTATCATAAATGGCACTGATATTACACAAGTTGAACTCACAATTATGGAAACGATTATATTTGGCTTCTTCGCCCCATTAGGAATTATATGTATGATTTTTATCATTACCTCGTGGATTGCGATACTCATTATCTCCATTTATGAAACAATAAATGATTGGAGACGTGGTTCATTGGATGCAAGCGAGAGAAGACCAATGTCGAAACCGACGAACATATATCTCAATTCAGTTAATGAGAGTGCGAGAAACTCACTTTTGGATGTCAAGAAATGGTCGGAACACGCGATCAAGGGAGTTGAATTTTTCAGCAAGAATGACTTGCCAAATTACGGAACGATAACGTGGATGTCAAGAGATGAGATTGATGCTCTTCAAAGAAGCAGAGCAGTATCTAAAGAAATGATGGGGATGTCCTTAGGAGATGATCAAGTATAGAGACCTGGATCTTTGAGGGCGCGATAACGAGATTAGATGAAGATGTTTTGGTTCAGAGTCAGGACTGGTTCAAGAGGAAGAGATTTGACAAAAACTTAGTGAGAAGAAAAGTTTGGAGTCATTGAAATCTGGAAGACTGTCATTTGATTTCAATATTTAAATAGTATGAAGAGTCTTAAATGTAACATTATACAGAGATCGCTTTGTACAACATTTCACTAAGTCTCAGGATGTCAAATCTATATTGTGCTCTATCAAAAGTATGGGAATGCGTATTATTACTGAAGACATGTCTCATCATACTGAATATTCTTTGGATAGAGGCCGAAAAACTTTTAAAAATGATCTACTAACGTAATTTATTGTATCATGTCATATTGATACTTACTTCCCTCACTTCTGAAAGTTCATGAATCTTGCACCGACTGTATTTCCAGATTTGCAAGGACTAGATGGCTGTATTTGCAAATTTCTGTTATCCGAATGTCATCGTTTCCTTTTAGATAATCACTACAGACTTTAGCTTTGTAGATCTGTACAAATTTACCCGAACAAGTCAATAGCGTTTATCGAGGGCCAATGTCAGAATTTTCAATGTTAAGAGTTTTGAAAGTGTTATTAGTGTAAATTTATTCTTGATCTTCTCAATCTGCCACATTTCGCTTCCAATGACAACATTTCTTCTCGCATACCACCCGTTTGTGGGAAGACTCTAAACCTAGATGTTAGTCTCAACAATATTTAACCAAGATTCATGTCGACGATCTACATGGGCCAATTGCCAAGCTTTGAACTCAAATATTTGTCATGCTTCAAGAATCATAGATACTTGTGACTAGAGAACATGTATATATTGCGTTGTGTCTGTAACTAAAGTTCTTGACTTCCAGAAAAACAAATCATCCCATTCTAATCAACGAAAAGTACCAAGTCTACAGCAAGATTATAATGCCTGCGCTACTCAATTTTCACCAAACACAATTGGATCCTATTACCGAACCCGTTCTCGACATCATCAAAGCAGTCAGATATGGACACGGACAGATACCCAGAACCTCTCCAACCGCGATATTTATGTATGGACTCGCAAGTGGGCTAATCATCATGACATCCATTATCGGTCTTCTCTTGGTATTATTCGATCGAATTCTCCGTAAGGAAAATGTGAAAACCATAAGATTTGGTCCTCACTTCCCTGAATCGCAAGGAGGGGACAAATTCTTCCTCGAGCAGAAAAATGGTACGATCTACGAGGGTATTGTGACTTTTAATGAGTCACATTACTACGAGATCAGAAGTGATGAGGCGATAGATCAGGAGTCAGTTATCATTCCTTCCTCTAAGTTAGAGCAGGCGGAGATAGAGGACGATCGGAAAAAAGCAAAGAGAGAAATGAGAAAGGTCGAAGAGGAACACGAGTACCAAGCTTTTATGGGTAGATTTTCTATTGAAAACTTTGCTACTTTTATGGATGCTAATGTTGATAATGATGAAATTGAAGAAGGTGAGGATGAGGATGATGATGAGGATTCCACAACATAGATGGTACTCGATCGGATTCTTTGACCATTTTTGGGAGATATCAAAGTGGATAGTGGAATGCATTGTGACATTTGGCACGAGCTCTGATTATTGTCAAGATCTGGGGATCGGGTGAAGAATTAAATGACTTGGACACTGTTTTGATTGATAAGGATTAATGGAAGGTGGAGTCGAACGGATTCTGGATAGTGGTGTTGTATTATTGGGTGCGCCGACGAGAGTGGGGATTACATGACAGGGAATGGAGGAGCTGAAGTTGAGGTGGAAAGCAGAAATTCACCAGAAACTCACCAGTGTGTCGAGCAGTTTTAATTGGAGACAATCAAAATGTATAATCATAATGTATAATCAAAGAATATTATGCGAGAGTTGTGAACCCAACACCGGTCCCAATGCTTGGATATATGTAACGAATATCGAGTAATCTGCATCTTTCAATCATCTTCAAATCTACCCCACCAGAGTTTACGGCTACTACAAGTGATCCTTCAAATTTTCTATGGCGACCGAGACTACGAAGACGGAGGGTGAAGGTCGTAGCGAAACAGGCGAAATGAAACAGAAAACTAAGGCCAGACAAGCAATGACTTCGATGATGCAATTAACACGATATCTGGAAGCGACAGGCGAGAGTGGATAGTAAGAAAAAAGAGAGATATGCGGACATATCAGCTATCAATGATTAGTAAAGTGTTTGATAAACAATAGGGTTGAAAGACAAACACCTGGCAGGCAAAATTTTAGCTACTTCAACGCAAAAATACTAAAGTAAGTTGCAACCGACAACTTTCCAGATCAGTATCATGATCTTGCGGCGTCCCCTTTTCTGAAGAAATGATTCATTGGAATGTCGTACCGCTCATCCTCACGGTATACAGACGATCGAACTTGAAGAAGAAGAGATACCACACAAGATCATTACTTAATAGGCTGAATGTTATAGACGCAATAAATCTAGTGCCTATACCTCCCCGTCCAAAACATCGAATAAGCGAGTCGGTTGACTTGTGGTTTCATGCACCACGATCAAGTCTCAAATCACATAATTCTTCCTCGCATCTTCAAAAACAGTAATCCATTTACCTTTTGCATCAAGAACGCTTTGTGGAAGTGTTAAGTCTAAGATTTGGGTCTTTCTATTATGTATGAAAGACATAGAATGATCTCTGGCTACAGGGTCGCTAGTTTTCTCAATGCCAAAATCCAAGCACCTCCACAGTACTTGACGTACGTTAAGATGTCGATTGCTCAGACTATGCCATTTCCTTTATTTCTTGGATATCGACCCGGAATTGAACAAGGCCTGGAGTTTTGTTGAAGGTAGGATGAACAAAAGCAGTGATGGTACGCAAAATACAATGCTCAATCATTAGCAGCCTTATCTTGGAATGCAGAGTTTCCCTTTGAGAAAATACTTAGAAAACATAGTTTTATTTTGCTTATTCAACGTTTTTAGTGTTTTCATGTTTATCCAGACAATCAATTACAGAACACAAGCATACAAGCAACATTCGTAGCTTCCCCAAATAATGTCCATATCTATCTGTTTTCCTAATCTTCTCGATCCTCTGCTTCCTCCAGAGCTACTTTTGAGTCGTACCTTCTCCATATCAACCGCCAAAATTGCTCTCAATCTCAGAAAGAAAAATATCTCTTACATTTTTTCATCATCATCATCATCATCATCATATCATATCACATCACCGATTTTATCCCACAAACTTAGGTATCTCGATTTTTGGTTATTAGCATACTATACATACAATATATATTTGCAAAATATATCACCATCCCTCCGTGTCGGCAAGAGAAACGCAAAAAATCCCGTGTTGATTTTCTATACCAGGGGAACCATCCCAGGACACTCGGAGAAGGGTCACAACAGCACGAAATGCATCCTCTATTTCAAAGGTACTTTGGACAGAGTTTAGCCAATGAAGACTCAAAGCAAAACCTCCCTGCAAACCCCAATTCCAAGAGCCCACAGCGCAATCCAAATGCGGGACCGAACTTTTCGCAGCCTACAAGAGTCCATCCTAGATCAGAATATCTGTCTAATCAGGTTCATCCTATGATAGAAAATGGCTGGAATGGAGGTCAACCAATGGAATTTAATGACTCGAAGCCATACTATTCGAACCTAGAAAGCCAATATCTAGGCACAAATTCACCTGTTACTATCGAAAAGAACGGACCGAGTTCTCAGCAAGGACCTGAAGCTCTCAAAGATCAATCAAAATTCAATGCTCGATTCCAACAACTTGACGTAAATTCTAGTCAATTTTCGCCTCAAGCCACAACAGCCAATGCTCCGACACCATACCAACTACATCAATGGGTCAATGGAAGTTTAAACACATTTGTCCCCATTGCAGTAAATGACTTGAATCCTCAGCGGGCGCAGGGAGAGTTCGATAATGGACTGGGATTCAGTCATTTAGACTTCAATCTTGTCTATACCCCACAATGCACAATACCACTATCTGAGCTGCATGTTCAGTTGACTTCAATTGCCCGTGAGATCAAGCTAAGAAATGTGGAGAGTATAAATGCAGCTTCAGAACATATGAAACCTCAGGGAAACGAAGAATTCTTTATGCTCTATCTTGTACGTAACATCTCTTATGCTCCAGACCTTTGCTTCTTAATCTAATCTGCAAAAGGTTGTTTTAGGGCAGTATATCCTACAAGGTGGGTCCGCTTGGTATACCAACCTTCCTCCTCCAGCCCCCAAATTGCTCATGTCACCCCGGGCCACAAAATCACTTTCTTCGAGTCCTATCCCATTTAAGCTGGAAAAAGTCAAGAGAGAGAGCAAAACAAATGATAGAGTTGATGAAAACAAATGCGCTCCTAAGAAAGTAAATCCAATTGACACTACAAACTGGGACACTGTTCTTCGTGATCCGGTCTTCTTTGAGCTCGAAGACGTAGATCATTCTGTTCCTCTGGACTCTGAAGGTATTCTCCTTGAACCAGAATATTTTGAGATCTATTCGGAGTACTCTACTAGTTCTTCAATACATGATGGAGGTTTTTTTTCTTCGTCTCCTTCCCCAGGGCCTGGAAACTCGAATACTCTTCTCTCAACATCCTCCATGCGAGTCCGCCCTCTTTCACCTTGTGCACCGGTATTTGTCCCCGCCAGCGAAAGTAACCAAACAGTTTCAAGTGTTGATGGCGATCATGAACCACTGGAGTCTCCAGACAATAAAGTCTTATCAAAGAGTCATTCTGAACCAACAAAAGCTAGAACTCCACGTGTAAAGTCTGTTTCATTTGTGGATGAGAAGATGCTTACAGACCCTTTTATCACCAATAACTCATCAAATACAACCACTCCATCCGTTGGCTCCCTTCAGCGAACTCGATCTTACTTATCGACTCCGCCAACTCCTATTAGTCCTTTCCTTCAAGCTAGCCCATCCGCTTTTGGCAGTCCATCCCCTAGAGAACTATTTGTTGCTCAAGGACCATTACAAATCCCTGGTAACATCTGTTTCATCCGTACGAATCCTGGCTCAGGAATAAGGGTCTGTGTCTTTCCAGAAAATACCTGGGTTGATCTTCCCCAGATAGGGATTCACCACTGTAATGAAGATTTACCAGAAATGTCAGTACATGTTACTCCTACCACGAGCAGACTAACAGCTAACTTTCATGTAGACATTATGTGATGGGTTCTGCAAGCTGGTTCTACACACAAAATTGGGTTCCGATATTATATCAAGAGATTCTTACTTATAATTCATTGAAAAGGTTTGAGGAACTTAGAACGGCGCCAACGCAGTCTGCACCCGAACCATACACTATACCAACTGGATATGTAGACATGTACGGAAGACCGACCTTTTTTCAAGCATGTAACTCTAGGCCTGAATCTAAAGCAGTATCGTGCCCTAGTGGCGACGACTTGGGTGTCAACTGGAATGCGACACTAGCCGAAAGAATGAGGATTAGATTAACCAAGGTAAGACAAATGTGGGAAGAATGGCAAGAAGGAGCTCGGGATGTAAGATTCCTTTGGCATCTTTGGAAGCGATGGGGCCGGATAAAGGGATGGACAGAGAAAAAAAATGGATGCGGGGATAATGCAAAGGCAGAAGAGATGGATATGACGGATCATTATCAATTGATGATGATAGTGATGTTCACGTCTAGACAAGGATTTGACACCAAACAAATTAGCTTTGAGGACAAGAAGAATATTTTGGATGGAAGATCGATTGAGCAATTTAACAAGGATTGGGAAGAGAGACAAAGAAAATTTGGCAGTTCGAATTGGTTGGAATGAGAAAATATGGAGGTCTTGAAGTAACGAATGACTACACAGCGATAATATAATGTAATTTCAGCGAAACAATCGATAGAGATTAGCATATGGATCAATATCTGAATTGTGCCGTTCCTCATAACGCACATTGAGCATCATATTCTCCTGATTTCACATGAGTTACATCGCGACTATTGTGCTGCCCTAGGATATTTAGAGTTGCTGTGTGAATTGATCAGCACAAAAATAGATGATGACATTTAAGACTCCAGACTTTGTGGGCACGTGCAATTAGCAGCAAAGGAAGCAGGTAGACTCACCACTTCCCACACCCTCATACTTCCTCCACCCCAATTTTTCAAGTCCACTCAAAGGATCCTTCGCGAACTCAATCAAAGTTCTCATCATCTCCTTACTCAATCTTTCTTCACCTCTCGTATTGGAAATACCACTTACATCTCTGCCCACACCATGCCACATATTCAAATCACTCAAATGATACGCACCACTTGTTGGATAAAGGCGCGTGTTATCGAAATCTCCAAAATATCGATATAGATAAACAGTGACATTATGCTTCAAGCGTAAGAGGGCAGACTGAGCAGCGGAGCAAGTAAATGTTTTGAGGTCGAAGAGATCCCACTGAGAGCGGCTGAAAGTGATGTTTTGGGCAAAAGCGGAGATGGCGTAGAAGCCTGATTCGTGATTCGCGTTGCCTACTAGGTATGGCAGTTTAGAGAATCTTCCAGCGTTGGCTCGGGTAGCATAGTCTGAAAACACAATCTTCTCGTCAATTGTTGGTACGAATTGTGTTCGTGGTAGAAATTCGGTAGGCGTGAGAGGTAAACTTTTGATGGCAGCCAAGATGGTTTGATATGGTGCCTCCTGCATACAGCTCACAACATCTTCTTCGACGCCACTCTTGCATCCAACTAGAACGGAAAGCTTATCCCAATATGACTTGCTCAATTCTGGACTATTAGGTTCGTCATTGATAGTTCCGGATATAGACATGAATGAAGAAGCAATCGGATCATCTGGCCAGGCAAATGCATGGTAATGAATAGATAGTCCACCAACTGATTGTCCGTACATGAGAATTTTGGATGGGTCTCCTCCGAATGATGCAATGTTTGCTTTGACCCATTCGAGGGCGAGTCGTTGATCCAAGATTGCTAGGTTGGCGCTGGGTAATAATGGTGAGCCTGGGAATCCAAACACGAGCAGTCGGTAGCTAATATACTTTAGTTCGTCATTTAAATGATTTGGAAGAAAAGAGTATATACTCAATAGTCACAACAACAATATCGCCAGTGGCAGCAAGATAATGTCCTTCATACAATGCGTTGTTGGTACTGCCGGACACAAATCTCCCTCCGTGAATGAAAAATATAACTGGCTTGAGCCCTTTTGGTGATATAGATGAAGTCCATATATTGAGCGCCAGACAGTCTTCACTGAATTCAAGACCCGTTCCACCAGTAGCTGTTGCATATATGCGGTCGAATGTGGAAGATTTGTTGGGGAAGGTGGGGAGAGGTGGAGCGGGGTTAAAGGGACAAGCTCTTGGGAGTGATGTTAGGTGGGGACTCAATTGCATTGAACTATTTAGTGGAGTATGATCCATCATAGATGCCCCAAAGAATCCGCTCGCTAATTTGATGTTCTTGACACAAACATAAGGCCCAAAGAGAGCAAAACCTACGGTGAATATTGTGAAGCTTTGTACGTATCAGAGGAAATGAATGGAACCGGAGGCCGGAATCTTAACGAGCCATTGGTTGCCTGAGCATATCGAATGCCTAGGAATTCAACAACATCACTTTCGTTTCTTGCAGAATGTCCAATGACTACTCCACTTGTCGTTTGCACACGAGGGATCGCAGTTCCACTGAAGCCAATGGCTGACGAGACAAGAGACGCAAAGAGAAATATCCAGTTAGAGGTAATGTCCTTCATATTGGTGAGCTCATGTGTAGAATCATATGTGACATCTCGTCGATATTGTATGCCATTTCGTGAAGTCTACAAGAGGGTAGCGAAGGTATGTTGATGGTAGGGTATGTAACACAGAGGATGCGGGGTTGATATCAATATCTGGATAATCCGGATAAACCCCGGAGAAGATCAGATAACAGGGGTTCGGTAAGACCCCACTCAACCTGATCGGTACTTTCGATTGATTCCTTGGCATCAAACATACTCTTTATAGATATCCTGATTTTCATGAGACAAACGTTTTTTCAATAATTCTTTAGCATGTCTTCGACTGTGCCTCCTTTCTGCAGACTCCCAGCAACCGTTCTACGCAGAAGACATAAAATGGCAACGTATCAAAGAAATCTCAGCCCCCGTTTATCGCGATCATCCCCTGCTCGAAACACTACCAACCAATAAAAGCATCATTTTTCCCCGATTCGGAAATTAACCCTGTATTCAGCGCACCACTTAAGGGTAGCATTTTTGCTAGTTGATGATCTACGGTAAAAATATGCACCATAAATGATGAAACTGGCACTTTTGAAAATCACGAAGAGTCCCGACCGTTTTGCTTCATATTGTTTGTTGTTAATTATTATCCGTTATCTATTCCTTGGCATGAACGGTCGGACTGGATCGATGCAGACGACGTGTATGAATGCATGAATGGAGTGTGTTCCGATTGAAAAGTGCTTGAAAGAAATTGGAGAGAGATGGCGATTTTGAGTGTGATTGCTGAAGGGTTGAGGTTGGAATTCAAGAGGGAATTGGTAAGGTCTCATCAAGCCTCTAAATTTTCCGCTCCGGCAACAGTCTTTACTAATATTTGATTGTTCTTTTGTTTTCTAGAACCAGAGTTCTGATCCAAGAGTTGGTTCTTCAAGAGACAATTCCACAAGTTCGACCTTAGCAGCTGCAGCATCGGGGTCCAATTCCTCGTCATTCTCTGCACTGTTTTCCACTTTAATACCCGTGGGCGTATTCGCTGCAGTCTGCACCATCTCATTTCTGGTGTTACGCAGGAAATATCCGAGAGTATATTCACCACGGACTTTCTTGAGCAGTTTAGATCCTCAGTGAGTTAGATGCGATTAATGACAAAAGATTAAACTGACGTCAGAATAGTGAACGAAGTAAGGAATTACCATCTGGATATTTCAATTGGATCAGACCCTTTTTCAATACCCCAGATGAAGCGGTTCTCAATCAGTCATCGCTAGATGGGTACTTATTCCTCCGATTCCTCAAGATTATGTGTGTAATATGTCTTGTAGGATGTGGACTTGTATTCCCCGTCTTGATACCTTTGCATATACTTGGAGGTGCCGGTAATGAACAACTTGATCAATTGACATTTGGAAATGTTGACAACCCCAGGATTTACTATGTACACGCGTTTCTGGCATGGCTCTTCTTCGGTGGGTATAATTTTCCAAATGCATGAACTTTACTAATGTATAGTTAGGATTTATCATGTATACTGTCTCACGAGAGTGTGTTTATTATATTAATCTCCGTCAAGCGTATCTTCTTCATCCGTATTATGCTAAGCGCCTGTCATCGAAGACCGTTCTATTCACGTGCGTTCCACAACAGAATTTGGAGGAGGCGAAATTACGGAAGGTATTTGGCGATTCTGTCAAGCATGTTTGGATCCCAAGAGAAACCCGAGAACTGCAGGATTTGGTGGATGAAAGAAATCAAACTGCTTATCGACTGGAAAGGGCCGAGACAGCATTAATAAAGCTTGCGAATAAAGAAAGAAATCGAGCACTCAAACATGGCCATCCAGATCTTGAATCGAGCATTGGTATCAATTCTGTTCAAGAGACAAAGCGGGGATCTTCAGCAACCGAGAATCGTAGACCAAGCTTAATTAGAAGTCCAGCTGATGCAAATCCCACGGACATCGAGATTTCGGAAGATCCTATGTCACCTACAGATACACTAGTAGGGTCAAATTCCAGTCCAATCAGTGGAAAGGAAAAGGAAGCCAGGGTGACCGAGAAAGCAATGTCCCAAACAAATTCTCAAGCAACCACGGACGAAAATCCCACAACCCCGACTTTGAAATGGGGAGATAATGGATACGGAATGTCTGGGCCTCCTCCTGGAGTAAGTGGATCAATTGCAGCACAATGGATTCCCCACAGCTGGAGACCAACGCATCGACCCTTATCAAATTATGGAAGAAGCGTAGATACTATCAAATGGACACGAGCTCGACTGAAGGAAATCGCACCACAGATCAACAAGCTGAGAAGAATGCATCGACAGGGAAAAGTAAAGCCATTACCCGCCGCGTTTATTGAATTCGATACTCAAGTCAACGCTCAATCCGCCTACCAAACATTATCTCATCATCGAGCATTTCACATGACACCACATATCAATGGAATTCGACCACACGAGATCGTATGGGAATCGCTTCGCATGAGATGGTGGGAACGTATCATGCGTAATTTCGCGATCCAAGGTTTCGTGGCATGTATGGTCATATTTTGGTCCATTCCTTGTGCATTGATAGGAATAGTATCCAACATCAATTTTTTAACCACCAAAATCCCATTCTTAGGTTGGATTGACAAGCTTCCATCTTCAATCCTCGGTTTGCTCACGGGCTTATTGCCAGCTCTAGCTTTGACATTTCTTATGGCATTAGTTCCAGTCATTTTACGACATTGTGCGCGTCAAGCTGGAATCCCGTCTTATTCGATGATCGAGCTCTACACACAATCCAATTACTTTATATTCCAAGTTGTGCAAGTGTTTCTTGTCACAACTATCACTTCGGCCGCATCTGCAGCATTCGAAAAAATCATACAGGATCCAACTTCTGTGCGCTCACTGCTTTCGCAAAATCTACCTAAATCATCAAACTTTTACGTCTCGTATTTCATCCTCCAGGGTCTCGCCATGTCCGCAACGAGATTATTGCAACTGCCTGCTTTGATTCGTCACCTGATGTTCCAGAATGAGCAAAATCCAAGACTGATCATCAACAAATGGCACCGAATCCGAATTGTCCATTGGGGAGCTGTTTATCCTGTGTTCACAAATATGGGCGTCATAGCTATTACATATTCGCTAATAAGTCCACTGACAATCGTATTCGCACTCGTGGGTTTATATCTCATATATCTCGTATCAAAATACAACCTTCTCTACACCTATTCCTCTGAGATATCTACACGAGGACTGCTGTATCCACATGCTCTTAAACAACTGCTTACAGGTGTATATCTTGCGGAAATCTGTCTCATCGGTCTTTTCGGATTACGAAGCGCATTTGGGCCGTTAGTAATCATGTTCGGATTAACAATCTTCACAGCATTGATCCATATAAGTCTCAACGAAGCACTCGGACCACTCCTCTGGAATCTTCCTCGAACCCTTGCTGTGGAGGAATTATATCGCGGACTTGCATTTAATTCCGATTTGCAAACACCCATGCCGACTATGAATCGAAGCAACACCCATAACGAAAATGAAAACGGAGATTCATTTTTCCCTATGCAGACGCCTGAACAAACCCAATCCCAGCCAGCAGTATCAACATACATAAGCCACCGCATATCCACAGCACCAGATCCACACCCCACCATCTCAGAAGAGAACGAACCCGAACCCGAAAACCACAAAAACTCTAATACATCCCCGCACGACGACTCCGACTCCGAGAAAGAAGACGAAGACGAAAATGAAAACGACCTCCACGATCTCAACCCCCAAACCCGCTCTGCAGCCAAACGCATAGAAGGGCTCCCCCACCTCTCAAAATTAACCATCACCTTCCTCCTACAGGCCCTGAAATCCAAAATCCAACCGCACCTCCACCACCTAACCCCCTATCTAACCTACCTCACCCCGCTCATCTCCCCCGTCTACAACCCCTCCTCCCCACCCAACTTCTTCATCAAATTCCTGCACCCAGAAATATTCTCCGACTACCATATTCTGCGCTCCCTAACCGCTTCTTTACCGCTTATGCCCTCCGGTTTTGAGTATACGCAAAAACAGCACGAGGATGCGTATTTCCCGCCCTGTGTGGCGAGAGGTCGAGATCCAAAATTGTGGATTCCGAGGGATGAGGCGGGGGTGAGTAGACAGGAGTGTGAGCATGTGAGGAAGTTGGCGGGGATGGAGTGTAGTGATGAGGGGGTGGAGTTGAGGTTTGAAAATGAGGAAGAGGGAGGAGAAAAGGGAAAAGGGAGATGGGGGAAGAAGAAGGAGGGGACAGTCGTGGTGAAGGATTTGCAGGCGGAGAATTGTATTTGGGTGAGGGAAACGAAGTTTTAGATTCGAGGGATTGGGACCACCAGTAGGTATACGGACTGACGGGACACTACAAAAATGGACTTGTCAATATCTCTTGATATATCGAATTATATATCTCGAAAATTGTTACAATCATTCATGAGATATGAAACAATCAAACCGTAAGTGTTCATATTAAACAGTTAAAGAATAATTTTATTAAGAATTTCGTTGGTTGAGAATTGTCCCGTCAATCCATGCACCCACTCACTGGCGGACTCGGGAGTGGGCACTGGTTATGAAAAGGAGAGTTTCATGAATGTGATGATCATGATTCGGAATTTTGGTTGGTTTGGCGTAATTTTGGATGCATGATAGAATCAAAAAGCGTTGTAGTTAGTACATAAGGAAACATAATTTAATTCAATTTTGAGATCAAGTTAATGATACCTTTCTTATTTAAATACTTTCAAATACCTAATCTTAGGTTGTACTGACAAGCTTTTCTAATTTCACTAAGCAACTGTTAGATCAAAGTGACCTTCCTGCACTGCGCAGAACATCCAGACTTAAATCATGCACCATAGCTTCAAGATCTCAAATCACCTAACACTTGAATTCCTTCACGCCTAATGGAAATAAGCACCAGCTACCGCTTTAGTCTTAGCCCACGCCTTATCCAATGCTTCAAGAATCTCCTTCGACAATGGTCCTTTCTCCAGATCCACCAAATTTTCTCTTAAATGTTTCTCGCTGCTTGCTCCAATAATAATCTTGTCCTCTCTCTCCGCCTCAAGTCCGCTATGATGTACCAACCATCTCAATGCACATTCGCTCTCCGTTGATCCCTCCTTCTTCGCCGCTTCTCTGATGATATCCAACGCGTCAAACATGGTATCATTCCAGTATCTTTGCCTATACATTTTACCCTGCAAATGCGAATCATCGAAACGAGAGGTTGCTTCGACGGATTCCTGGTTGCGATGGTAGCGTGAAGTGAGGTAGCCGCCGGCGATAGGGTTGAAGGCGTAGAAAGACATGTTGTATTTATGAAGACAGGGAAGGAGCTCTGGTTCGATGGAGCGCTGAATGGTATTGTATACACCTTGGTATACTGAAGGACAAATCCACTTTTTGAGTGTTAGTTTTGTATTTTCCTAAGATTGAGTGACTATTGAAGGGACTTACGTTATTTTTGATGCAAATTTCTTGAATGTGTGCAACCTCCCAAGACATGTAATTACTAACACCCAACCTACTAAATTTTCCTTCCTTGTACAAAACATCGCACATGGCAAATGTCTCCTCGTAAGAAACGCTTCTATCTGGTCCATGTAGATAAAAAAGATCGACTTTTTCAACACCTAAGGCTTTCAAACTTTTGTCCAAGTGAAGTCTGAGATCATCCGCTGAATGCGTGATCTTGAACCCAGTCATGTTGTTAGGATAGAGTTTGGTAGCCATAATGATACCACGGTCAGTGTATGAGGGTTGAAGTTGGCCCAGATACTCTTCTGATGAACCCAGGCCGTAGACGCGGGCAGTGTCTATTTCATTGTGACCATGTGACTGAAAGATATCAATCATAGAAGAGACATCTTTAAGATCATGGACTCGGGTTTGCATGACGCCTTGATGAGTTTAGTTCCAGAACATTGCAATTCCGGAGCGAAACGACTTACCAGGCTTCCCGAATGTCATTGCACCCAAGACAATGGGTATCTTAGTCTTTGCTTGTGTTTCTACACCCATGTTTGCTGATAGTACCTGTAGTCTTGTGTAAATATGGAGACTGAAGATGAAACCTGTGTTGAACTTCGTCTAGAGATTTGGAGGAAAGCCGAATTGATTCTTTTGTAGGCTTGGTTCGAGATGCGAGTTGAAAGATGGTCAATTGAGATTAAAATGGGGAGTTTAAAAAGTCTTTATATATGTCTCCTCAGTATCAGTCAACAAATGAGGAGTTTATTATTTAATTATTTGTATGTTGTCCCCCATCTGGCGATAACGGATTTTACATGCAACTTTGGTGGAGCTGGTGGAGTTAAGACTTTCGGCCGATGAAAGAGATCGACCGCTTTGTTACCGAAAACAGTACGGATGTAACTCGAAAAATGACATTTCGATGATGTAAGCTAGCATCCATCGAACTTTTCTCCTGCATCTAGAGCTACAGCATATATTGAAAATATGGATTCTCCCTGTCGGTTAAATCCTGAAATGCCATTTTGTCCCT
This sequence comes from Botrytis fragariae, assembly GCF_013461495.1. Lineage (NCBI taxonomy): Eukaryota > Fungi > Ascomycota > Leotiomycetes > Helotiales > Sclerotiniaceae > Botrytis > Botrytis fragariae. Next base: position 3,128,504 of record NW_023500989.1, on the reverse strand, counting down.
GCTCACTTGATCTAATCTGCAAGATGTCAGTCAGCACGATTTGATACAGATTGGCATGAGAGGACAGCAAGATATATGGAGTAGAAGTTTGCAAAGTGGCCTGCCAATTCAATACGACGAACGTGAAAGTATCCTGACAACGTTGAGTTAGATAAAAGTGGTGTAGACTTACTCCATTAATGCTCTCTTGCGGTTTTCTCTAGTCAGCACAGCATACAACACCACTGCTGCTATAATTGTAATGCAATAACTATCTAGCGTCAGTAATCTCACCATCTCTATTCATTTAATTTGTAACTTACCAAATGATTAATCCTAACCAGAGTTCTGGATAATGTCTCGACTTCGTTTGTGATATGATCAATTGAGGTCCTACGATATTACCAACACAATATGCCACAAAAATAGTCGCTGCCATGAAACACTTTTTGGTTTGACCTGCGACATTGGCCATACCAATCGTGATGATCAAGCTCACTACAGGACCAAAAAATCCAATTATAGTATACCCGACAACTGGTGTAGCTGCATGATGATGCCAAGAACTCTTCCATATCATTGCACATCCAGCGATGACTGGCAGACAACAAATAACGAGGAGGATGATTCGTATATTTGGAATATGTGATGAAAGATAACCAGTGAGTAAGATGAAGATCAAACATATTGCCCCAAGAGGGAATTGGAATAGAATAGAATCTAGGGTCGAATACCCAAAAGTAGAAACGATGAGAGGACCAAAACCACTGACTGCTCCGTTGACAGTGTAAGCGGAAGCCATCATGATAGCGACGAGCCATACTTTGATATCAAGCAAAGATTCCTTGATCTGATACCACTTGAACTTTGTACAGCGAATTCCGGTTTGACCATATCTTAGACGTTCCGTAGCAACCATACGCTCATCTGTCGTAAGAAACCAAGCTGAGATTGGGGAATCTGGTACGAAGAAACAACAAATTCCGAAAAGGAAAGTAAGAGAACCGGCAAGCAAATAAATGTACTGCCATCTTTTAAGATCTCCACCATCGATTTGTCCAAATCCATAATTCAGTGCACCTCCAATAATGGTAAAAGCCCCAGTTGAGGAAAACCACCAACTCTGTCTCAAAGATTGTTCGGATTGTGTGTAAAAGGAACTGATTATACACATGAATCCAGTTGGGATGATACTTTCGACAAAACCAAGGAAGAACCTTTGTGCATATAGACCGCGCCAATTTGTTACAGCAGCTGTGCACATGCAGATCAAGGCCCACAAGCATACCACGATTCCTATGATCCTACCCATATTAAATCTTTGCAATGCAAATGACATTGGGTATAAACCCGCCAACATGCCAAAGTAAAAAAGCGATGTTGCCCAACTAAGACGAGAGGTATCTGTAGTATGAGGGGTCACATTGGTATTGGTGATGGATAGAGATAGATCAGTCGTCATGCCAAAGAGGACTGCGGATCCTAAAATTGCCTGAGAATTGTTAAGTTTGGAATTGATATAAACAATGAAAAAGCTGTATCCTACCTTATCATAATAAACAAGCCCATATCCAATGAACATCGCAGGGACCAAATATCGATCTATCTTTCGAACGACTCGAGCTTCTACCACGGGGTCAATTTCATGACGATGCTCTCCCACCACAGCGATAGCGATATCTTTGTCCTGGTCGGCAGATGGTAAAGTAGGGCCATCTTGAATTCTTGGAGGCTCTGACGATACCTGCTTCTCCTCCGCAGCTCCAGCTTCAATGGGAGAATTCATTGCGTGTATAGTGAATGGCACATTGATGAAGCTTGAAAATATTTTGATACCTGGGTGAATAGAGCCGAGTCTAACCTAAACTAACCTGAACCCTACATGACGGGATTGTTGAGGGATGGCCCGCAGCTTGGGATCTAGTCTGGAATCATCATGGCTTGTGAAGGGAAGACCTTTGGTATGATATCCCAGAATTCAGTAACAACTGAGTATTCGGTTTGAGTTTGAGCTTGGTATGACTGAGGGCGACGAGTACCCAGTAGTTGAATAACGAACCCACGATATTGTATCGGTGTTGTGTCAAAGTAACTCCACCCAAGTACTGCATTTCGAATTACCTTGTGGAAAAGATGCTAAGCGTTTCACTGGCAACTCATCGATTCGACCATCAAGATCAATGACAGATGAGGATATAATGATGCCATTCACCGAGATGCTCGAATTGGTATCGTGATAAAAGCTTCAAATACCAAGGCTGGTGGAGTAAATTCTAAGTTTTATAGACCCAAATAAATTGATGTCGTCGTGATTGAGTTCTATCATAGCTTCAGATACTTTCCGTCCCACTGTAGGTCTAGGCCTGACTAGCCAGCCTTGCGATATCGAGGGAAAAAAAAATATGTAACATTGGAATGTTTTTGTGTAACATTAGCCACACCAATTGAAAGACATGATTTCAATACGGCGAGCAGTTGATAAGACTGCGCCATTAATAAGAACTTCAACATTTCCCACAAGAAACAATACTATCATCCGATCATTAACGACGACAACCCCTCCAAATCCTCGCAGGCAATGGCGTGAAGAGACAAGGCAACCTCGAACGAGAGTGAACCTCCGACACTTTTCCAATTCAACCAATACCTCCCCAGCCCTCACGCTACACAATCAAACCGTCGAGAAAATCTCCGCGAATGTACGTCAATTCTACGATCGAAAAGAGAAATTCCGTATCAACCATGGTTCCACGAACAGCACACGAAATAATGCCAAAGGCAAGAACATAATCAACATTGGCGGGTTATCGCATGTATTGGAAGTCAATCCCACAACGCAGACAGCATGGGTGGAACCAAATGTGCCAATGGATAGATTGGTAGAGGAGACATTAAAATATGGGCTTGTGCCGCCGGTAGTCATGGAATTTCCGGGTATTACTGCTGGAGGAGGATATGCGGGGACATCGGGTGAAAGCAGTTCTTTTCGACATGGTTTCTTCAATGAGACTATCAATCGGGTTGAGATGATTTTGGCAGATGGTCAGGTCATCCAATGTTCGAAGACTGAGAAGCCTGATTTATTTCATGGCGCAGCGGGAGCAGTCGGAAGTATGGGAGTCACGACGTTGGTAGAGTTGCAATTACAAAAGGCTAGGAAATATGTTGAGACTACATATCATCCGGTTTTTGATATGCCAGATGCAATCAAGAAGATTGAAGAGATGACTGCGGATCCAACGATCGATTATGTGGACGGAATTATGTTTTCGAAGACGAAAGGTGCTATTATTACTGGTCGTCTGACAGATACCCCAACGGAGAATACTCCAGTACAACGATTCAGTAGTGCTTCAGATCCTTGGTTCTATATGCATGTAGAATCTAGTATCGACAACAGCCAGTCCTCCCCCAGATTCGCCATACCTCTCGCGGAATACTTCTTTCGATATGATCGTGGAGCATTCTGGGTCGGTGCTTCAGCCTTCAAATACTTCTCATTTCCATTCAACAAATTCACACGTTGGTTCCTAGACGACTTTCTACATACACGCATGCTTTATACTGCACTGCACACCGCCGGAATGCCATCCGGGTACATCGTTCAAGATCTCGCACTACCATATTCCACCGCCACAGAATTTGTAGACTACACCGACGAATATTTCGGTATCTATCCCTTATGGCTCTGCCCCCTAAAGCAAAGCCCTATGCCAACCATGCACCCCCACTCCGCCTCCTACGAAACCGACGGTAAAAGTCTCAAGCCGCTTATGAACATCGGTCTCTGGGGCTACGGGAAAGAAAAAGATCTAGTAAAAGCCAACATCAGTCTCGAGAAAAAACTCAAAGAGCTCGGGGGTATGAAATGGTTATACGCACAAACCTACTACAACGAAGAACAGTTTTGGGAAATGTACGATCGCAAATGGTACGATGGATTGAGGGAGAGATATGGAGCAACCACCTTACCAAGTGTTTATGAGAAAGTCAAAGCGGCGCCAAAAACGGAGGTGGCGAAGACGCTGAGCATTTCGGAAAAGATACTGAAAGCGTGGCCTATTAGTGGATTCCATGGAATTTATAAGGCGATTCAAAGTAAAACTTATTTAGCGGCAAGGGCTTCGGCATGGAAGACTCTTGATGTCGTGGTGAATAAAGAGAAGGAATCTCGTTAATCGTGATTTGAGCCTCCGGCTAACTGCCAATGTGTGTCATCGCGACAGAAGGGTATCTACCCTCGGGGTCCAGCGGAAACTGTACATATATACTACATTCCAAAAAAACAGACGATGTACAATACAGCATATATGTAATTACACAGGTAAAATGTTGAAGGTCATTTGGATTAGAAAAGAGCTTGGATTTTTCATCGCATGCGCATGCGCATGTACAGCGGATTGTATACTTAAACATCTCCAATTTCAGTACGCAGCCAAATGCGAAGAAAACTCACAATAATAAGTACCAGACTGGCATTATCTCGAACACCTATCGAGTTATGTCCTCTACAAACTTTCCGCATTGTTTTGCTTTTTCAAAACCGCATCCATCCCGCAAAACCAATCACAACACATCACCCCTCACCCCCCGGCCCCCTTTAAAATCACCACCGGCTCCCCTAATCTCTTCCAGAGAACCTTACAAGCATCCATACTCGTGATAATATAAATCGACGCATTCCAAAACCCCTGCAGCGGTAACACAAATACAGAAACATATTGCAGAGACATGTTAACCATGCCCGGGTACAAAATGGAATAGATGCGATTTGCAGTCGATGGAATCCACGTGATCATCATAGCGAGGAAGAACAGTAGCGAGACTTTTGCATAGGCCCACATAGCCGCGTTGGCTTGTTTATTGGGATGCACACTTGTACAAGATGGTTGGACAGGAGGTAATCCCGGTCTAGAGGGTTTATCGGAGGGGGTTCTTCGGCGGAGTTGGTGGTTGGGAGGAGCTCGGTCTGAGAGCTTCTGGACTTTTCTCTACGTGCTTTGGGTAGGGTGTCAGGTGATATGCGTTCATTTGCTCTCACAAGCTCTCGTCGCTTGTCGAAGATTTTCTTTCCCGCGAAGGTATAGATCATGACTGTGATTAATATGGTGATCCTTCAAATACCTAGTCAACCAAGGATTCCACGATGGTGAAAGGTGTAAACATACCAAACTGGTACGTAAAAACTCCAGAGTCTCCACCAACCCCATTTTGTCTTGATCCAGCACCATGATACAGCACTTCCATATATATACCCGCGTGTTCTTGTATGTACAAAGAAAAATACGAATGCGGGAATGAATGGTAGACCATAGCATAGCAGTATGTACCATTTCTCCAATTGGCGGAGCTCTACCACATCGAAGTGAAAGAAAAATGCACACATGACGCTACATGCCATAGCCAATGTCCAATATGCATCGGCTGGGAGGAACCTTTCATCCGTTAGAAAACAATTCTAGGGATTGCGCTGTGAAGACTGGAAAGGAGGTACATCTGAATGAGAAAAGCCTGGAATTGACAAAACCGACCATCTGGATCTGCAAGTGCAGAGCGAGAAATAAGCGTAGCGAGATTGGTGAAAATATTACCCAGAGAAGCGTAGAAAACCAATCGATTAATGGGTTTACGAAATGCAGTGGTGGTAAGAAAGGTAATGATTATGAAGAAACAACCTAGGAGAGAAATTCCAGAACATGTTCGTTCTATGGCGACAATGTTGGAGAATTCGTGGCTGGTGATGTTTTCTGCTGCTTTCATCTTATGGATGCTTTAACGGAGGTGGTGGAAGATCGGTAGCGAATTGATAGGTTGTGTAGATGAAGTAACAATAACGGAAAAAGAGAATGGTGATGCTTAGGTATAGGGCGAATTTGCAATCTATGGAAATGAGAAGGAGGGGACTTTGGGGATTCATAGGTAAGGAATAATTATGTATTGATTGACAATCTGGGTGTTGAAAATGCATATACGTCGTGAGAAGATGGGTTCATATCGACATGCTCTGTATTCATGGACGTGGAAAGCACTTTGTGAAGAATTTATCAGATATACTGCATAGCAGCTTCCTCGCACTGTGAGATGTGTAGATTGACATTGAAGAATCGTACGACATGGCTATATGACGATGGTCAGAATCAGACGGATGTGTTGCAAGCAATCGACACTAAGTTCGCAAGGCCTAAATGACAATGAAGATGACTGGAATTATTTAGGAAAGAAACAACGAGACAATAAATTAATATGTGAGATCGTAGAAGGGCACATTAGAACTCTTCACTTTTCGACATTTACAATCGATAAAAAGGGAAGGAGCGCTAGGCTCCGCGACTCGGGAGAATCGAGACGAAAATACTGTGAATTCAAAATCACTGCGACTGTAGCAATTCTCATTGTTGATCCAACAGTATTCTAAGACCTCGTAGATTCGTTCCTTTTGAGTCAAGGTAACCTTCCAATGGCTGGTTATAATGCCTGAAAATCAGTTCGTCAAATGCCCCGAAAGAGTGTTCCGAATTTGAAACCATAACAATTCCTTTATGCACTCTGGGAGCCTGGAACATTTCCAACTCTATGGCCATAGAAAATCGCTTGATATTGGGAGGGTTAAGATGACGGCCTTAGATTTACCTTGTTCAGATCCTTTCACCTAACCGACTTTCGCTAATCTGGGGTGCCTAGTACTCATGTGGGCTTAAGGGTATCTAAGGACCTGCCTCTTATCTTTTGAGGCCTGGAGTATCTCTAGGGTATATTTTTCAAGAGCGACAAATTAGGCAGAAAATGTTTCTCGCAATACAAAAGTAAGGGGAGTATCTGATTCTAGCGACATCTCTTTTCGTTTCATACACTCATCATATCATCATCATTGAACATATTTGCGTTACAGAAGCTTGCAATTACCTCATCACACCAAATTTCAAATCTTCCCTTCTTTACTTATTAAATTAATAATAATGCCAACTTCACGGTCCCAAGATGCTCTCAAATCAGCCCGTTAGAATGATCGGCTCAATAAGATTAGAAGCACAGAAACCGAAGTCGATCCACCTAAACTTGACAATAAAAAGAAACAGAATACAAAACGTATATCTGGTGAAATAATAGGCGAACGGCTTCCTCTGCCCAAATGGGCTACGGGCTTTAAGCTTCATAAAAAGTCTAGAATATATTTAATGTTGAGTGCAATTGACGACGAAGACGAATTCGATGTAATTTGGAAACCCTTCCAACCAACTATTGGGGATGCCAGCATGCCTACCATAGGATACACGAAAACGCATGCCATAATAAATGATGATCGCAAACTATGTAGTCGATTGTCACATGTGAAAATCTTATTCTATCAGCCTTATAAGCTCAATAGCTATCCAATGTGAATGTTTTAGGCAAGGGATGTTTGCATTTGGTTGAATGAATGAATGGTGAGATTGCTACTCTATTGCACGATGAGTCGAAAAGCAGGTTTGACATGATCATAGAAACACCCCGATATTATGATGTCAGTCATGATAATTGGTGATCACTCAACGCTATGTTAAGGAAGCAATTTTCTTGAACAGGATATATATCATTTTAAAATAAGATATCAAATGCACAGGGTGATATTTATTCACGTAGCTTTGAAGAGGGTTCTACTTGCTATTGCGGACCATCGTCATTAGCAAAATCAGGTGTGCTCGCTTCTTACTCAAAAGACAAGGATTATGGCACAGAGGTCTTATCCTCCTGCTTATGGCGGTTCTAAATTCAAATCAGATATACTTGGATGTATCCAAAATCCCGAAGGCAAAGACTATAAGGTTTCGAAAATTACCTGGGGATTGGAAGATACTCTCTGGCTCTCTGTTTCGTTACAGAAATGGCGTGGAGACGACCATTTACTTTCTCAAGTAGCAGTGCTGTGTCTTTCACTGGATTGAAAGACAGATAAACTGCCCCACTGTGAGGTAATTCGGTGATAACGACATTTTAAAGACCTAAAGCAGGAAATGCTGACACGAGTTTAGAAACCCACACAAGGAGATGGTGAAAATCCACGGATTAGATGAAACTGATGAAAAAGGAACAGCCTGAAAGACCCTTTTAATCCAATTCATTCGAGCTCCATCATACCACCAAGATATATTTCGGCAAATTTGTGGAGTGGATTTACATTATATATAAAAGCTTCGTGATACATACGGGACTGAGCATGATCGTTTTGTCGAGGGAATCTGATTCTGTTAATCCAAGTATAGTAGACTACGAAAAGAGCTCCAGGTGACCATGGAATGTCTTACAGGTCTTTGGTCATTTGCATATTACGTTCAGGTTCCTGGATTTTGAAGTATCGCCATTGGTTCTTTGGAATATCATAGAAAACTGTTGAGTCGACTGAGTTTAAACAGCTCCAAGAATTGACTGCCCTTGTTCGTCGACTCATAAATGATGATAGCAAGCTTCGCAGATGGCCTGTCAGCTCTTTGGTAGCTGCTGTTGAGATGGACTACCTGTTCATCCATCAAGGCCTAAACCGATCTTACATAGAAATGCAAAAATATCATGTCGCTTATTCTGTAGCTGGTGATTTAATAGTCGACAAGGTTACAATGAGCAATCGAGCAGCGATGATGCAATTTTATGTCGAAGATTCGGTAATGCCAGAGCCGGTAGTTGAGGGCGGATAGTGGTGCTATGGAAGAAGTTTTTGAGATTCGTTGAATAGAGGTCATAGAGGAGGAGGTTCGCTTGTTTCTCTACTTAGAGCATCCTAGTAGTCAGTAAAGGGAATTTTGCAGATCTTTGATTGAGCCTGACTTACTGGGCATATTTACTTTGCAAAAATGCAACAATTATCTACCAAAGAACAACATTGTCAGCCTCGAGATATGCTACAGGATGAGAGATCAGACGAGAGACAAATAGGAGTCAATGCAACTCGGATCTAATATTCTAAAATCTCCGCTGCTAATTAAAATCTGTTCAATAATTCACCATGTATACAGCCTTCTATGTATGACAGTTCGTCAAGCTATTTAATTTTTCAACCTTTGATAGAGTTTCCCTTCCCTCCAAGCTTTGTACAACTCTTTTTCTATTACCACTTTGTGGAATATTTTAATCACTACTTTCTTTAACATCAAAATATTCACCTATATCAGTCACTCTCAGTAGCTCAATATAGAGGTCGTTTTTGTGTTTTTAGATCTTGTTTCTGCTGCGACGCGATTTGCTAAGCATTTACTTCAACCTCTCGAATCTTTTCAACCTTTTCAACCTTCCTTCTTCTATCACAACATACATCACTCGTGTTACATAGTATCAAGCTCTTGCTTGTTTGGTAAGCATATGAATAATCTTTGACGTCCCTTTCATCATCTCATCGGCGTCTCTAACTCGGCTTATCCTCTTTCAGACTGACGTTACGCACTTCTCTCTCAAACTCCTCGATCAAACGCTCAAGCAAGACTCCAAATCTCAATTGTGCCTTGCCTGCCGTCTATTAGTATGTCTGATCCATTTTCTAGTCCTTGTTAACCCTCTTCTCACCTCGCTGGCGCCGCTTGTCGAAATCTTCCTCCTCCAGATCGTTTTGAAGACCCTTCTTCTCGATTTACTACACCGAAAGCGCCAGATTATCTCTCTCAGACTCATAAGCTACTCCAGATAGCTTGGAATTACCTCTTATCTATTATTTAGTTCCAGTCAACTCGACTAATCTCGCTTTAGAAATACTTGCTGCGCCATTAGATCCCCTCGGTAATCGAAACTCCCCGTCGTACAACAACTTCCTCACAATTACACCTCTAAACAAATACCTTTTCAAGTATGAACAATAACGTCAATAACTGGCAATGGGGCCAGCACGCTGCTCCTGCTCCTTTTGGCGCCTTCTCTGCTAGTCCAAATCGTGGCCAGCATGGTGCTAACTTCGACCGAAACGCTGTAATCGGACCTTATCGTTCGTACAATCTTGTCGTTCGGGATTATCTCGTTGGCAACTTGTCCACATCACACTCACCTCCTGTTTACAGAGGAACTCCCTATGAACATAGGGCTACCTCTTCCAACCTGATCGGGGTAGCTAGCGGTCTAACTGTCTATCCTGCTCTTGATACCGTTGCTGCTAACGCAACTAATACTAATGAAGCTGTGCGAGCACTAAGCCGTCTGCGTCTTGATGCGGCTAACCGTCATCAAGGTCCTACTTGGGAGTAAGCATCACCTTTTTCTTTACTATATCTACCCTTACTATTTATAATATTGATGCTGACTACTATAAAACAGAGACGCGCCAATGGATATGATCACTATCTATATCAAGGGAGAGGATGGTTCAATAGACGGTCCTCCTTTTAACCTCCACAAGTCCTTCTTCACACACCTCTCACCATACTTCGACGCTGTCTTCAACTCTACTTTTGCCGAATCTGCCACGCAGACTCTCCACTTCGCTGAGTCTAATCGAGAGATCTTTGCTATGCTTATCGACTGGGTATACAAGAAGCAGCTAAGCACTCTTGCCGCCTTTGAGCTAGATGATCGCAAGAATCTTCCTGTCGGTATTGGCTTAAGCACCCTTCAGGGAAGCGACCTTGACAATTACATCAGCAAATCGCAAGATACCGCCTTCAAACACACCACCAAGCTTATCGATCTCTGGTTCCTTGCCGACAAGGTCTTAATACCGGAGCTACAAAATGCTGCTATCCAGGCTATTGAGCTTCTCCGCTTCTTCACTCCATTGCAGGGAGTTCCTGCAGAGATCTCGCGTGCCGTCTACGATAAGACACCAAAAGATTCTCCACTTCGCAAGTACCTTGCGTATACTACACTCCGTCGACTACATCCTCAGTCTGAAGACAAGGGCGAGGACTTCCACCCTGACATGCTTGTGGATATCTTTGATATCGTCAAGGTAGCTGGATCTGATGCGAAGTTACGTCATTACGGTTTATCCGAGAAGGCTATGGAGTCGTTCTTGGTGGAAGTAAAGGGGGGAAGCCACCTAAAGGCTAATCCTAACACCGTTGCGCCTCTTGCTGACGACATTTGGGTTAGTTTGTGGGAGGTTAGAAGAAATGCTTTGAAGTTCTAGACAGATTTCAAGCAGATTGGGGCAATTTTGGGAGTAATTTTGGTACATTTGGATTCTTTTAGAGGTACCTTTATTGGAAGAGAAATAGATAAATTAGATAATAGCTTGCCCAACACTAATCCACACCTTTTTGACCGCTGCAAGCTAGTACTATAATGCATTGAAATGAGGGCGATAAGCTATTCTTTGATAATTATTTTATGGAATTAGATCATGGTGATAGAGTGGACTGAATGAATTAGACTCACTTACAATGATTATTCAACCCATCACCGATGTGAAATGTACACCTCTGGGAAATTTAGACATAACTTAGCACCAAAATGAGCCAAAATGAGTCAAATTTAAGATGGAACTACGTGACTTGGAGCAATTAATCACCATTTGACTCTAATTGGCTCATTGAATGAAGATATCAGTACTGAACTTGGAGAGATTGGCCTCAAAATGGCTCGAGATGTCCACCAAATGAAGCCGAAATGATGAATATACAGGCTGATTCTGAGTTCAGTTTGAGTAACTTGTTACAAAACTTGTCATTTTTATGGCAAAATACCTTCATTCTGGTGAAGAGTGCACGTGTTTTCAAAGAGATTTTTATCGAAATGACCTATAATTACAGCAGGTCGACGCGTAGGTATAGAGCCTGAAGCCTATAACTGTCAGAGTACGTGCAAAGACTTATATTGTACCATAAGGGTAGAAGAGCTATGGAAGAGAGAGGCCCTACTTATAAGAAGTAGAGCACACTAATGATCAATGCCTGAGGCACGAAGACAACTACTGAGCATGTAGTTGGCGCCGTGACAATAGCTTTAGGCTTACTTGCCATATATTTGGGAATAGTGCCTATACTTACAGGTCTCAAGATGAGCTTTCATCCACCATTTCGGCATCTTTAATTCATCAAAAAGTTTGGACGGGATTGTTATCGAGTGTTCGTACTTAGGACCAAGTTCTCGGTACCAATGTCTGATCTTTCAATTTTGAATCAGTTTGGTGTCTACGATGGAGATTAATGCTTAAAAGTGTCAATATGACACTTTCATGATATGAGATAAAAGTCTCCCAATGCTTGTGATCTGGGACTATACTAGAGAGCCCTTGTCTGCTTCTCTCAACATGAGTATCTTCAAGTCTTTGTATGATAACAGACGGTTTGGGCATGCCATTATAGCATTCCAAGAATATAAAACACATTTTCTTTAATATTTACCACTGACTGTTTATCCTACGACTATTGCCAAATCTTTAGGAGATAATATCTTGATTCGTCAAGTTAAATTCAAAATTTGCACTAGCCGGCGATAGGAGTTTTAGTCTCTTGTGGAAGACACGTTCAATTGTTTACTATTCAGCCAAGCAACAAGAGATTACTAGTTAGTCATTATATTTAACATTTGTCGTATATACATTGAATACTCCTGATATTCTAGGTTTACATCTCACGCTCATTAGACTAACCCGCGCTTAAGTAAAGAAAAGATGGAGTCCATTTGGTTATATACTATAGAATAATAGCGGATATATGATTAGTATTGAGATAGAATTCATATGATTGATAAAATAGTGGTAGAAATATCAGTCGAGAGTCGCTCAGATAATTGCGATTCGCGTATGTGTTAGCGTACTATTATTTCGTCTTTAACACGAAGATAGTCCCTTAATTAGATCACATCACATCATTTAGTCCGTGAATTTTAACAAATTCGACGCGATTTGGATAAATTTCTGAGGAAAACTGATATTTGAGATCACAGTTGACTACAACTTATGATGAGTATAGTTCAGAAGTATCAGTTGAGGTCGAAGACTTCCGAAATTGTAAGTTTATAATCGCAGCAATATAAGACGAGAGTTCCTTTGATGTAGAGGACTTTAACAGACAATGAATTGTTATAATAAAATGGTTGGTCATGACCATATAGATATACAATCCCTAATTATGTATTCTATGATCTTTTTCTCGCAATTTTGGAATCTTCGTATGATAGTAAGCTCATCGGTTGTAACAGTAAAGGACAATTCTATACTCGCACTTGATTAATCCAAGTAACAGTATTCAGATGGCACAATCAAAGTCATACAAATCTGAAATTTTCTCTTTGTCATTTTGAGGAGTTCAAAGAAAGGTCAAGCCAGTAGTCAAGACTCGTAATATGTCTAAGAGAATACTATCTGACATTTTAAAGGAAAGTAATCATGATGTGAAAACAGGGAATGAAAGTACATCCGTTTGTTTGCCGTTCTCATGAGGAAAATAATAACAATATTCAGATGTGATTGCCAGCTGCAATAAATAGTCTTTTCTGACGACTTAAGCACCGAGCACTCTAAGATTACAGTTTATATAGACGTCTGGAGTTCTAATACCCTGAGGAACTAGCTAAGAGCAACTCAACTGCTTGGAGAATAGATTTTGTTGAAGTAACTACTATAAGAAGATAGACAGGATAATAAATCACATATCAAGGCCTGACTTGAACATAGTTCAATAGCCAAATTTACGATTTTCATCAAGTCAATGATTTACTCGATAGAATTGAAGGTCAAGGATAATTTTGAGATGACAATGAAAATGAACTCGGACTGCATTTGTCGTATAATTTTCTAATGCCAATACATTTACGACACCTACTTTTGATTTGAACAGAGACCTTGATACCGCTCTGAGATCCCTTAAACAATTTAACAAGTGTTCCTTGAAGTTTCGTATGATACACAAGAAGAATCTCAAGTCGCATTCACGCCAACAATACCCTTGTTCAAGATAGCAGGCAGAATTTCACTTCGAGCCTGAAGATATCAGTGGAATCAGAGATTGACCGCTTGATTTAGCTTGCGTTTTGTCTAGTGCACTTGCGTAGACACTGGAAATTTTGAGATTTGTTGGGAAAAATCCATTTTCTAAGCATCTTCCTTGACGCGTTTGGCCCTTAAAACAGTGGGATTTGTCTGTGAACTAAGGATTTTGGTCGAGGTTTTCAATACATGCAAGTTTGGTAGAAATAGAGTGAATATGCTAATGTGTTCAACTCGAAAATAAAACGCGCATAGTCTCAAGCAGTGATAGCTGTGAATTATTTACCTAGCAAAGGCAGCAGTATCACAAAGAAAGTGAGATTTTACGGTGCAGGCTTCCGCTTTCTTCTAGAAGAAGGATAATTGTATATTGCCGCCAGTTTCCTATGGCAGATGTCAATTAAGTCTACTGAATATTTTCATTGAATGCCACTGCACGAAGCAGAATGAAATCTACCGTGGTTCTTGCCTTAGACAATTCATATCGTGGTCTCCCTAGCCTACCTAAGAATGCACAAATGTGGACAATTGTCATAAATTCCCTGAACTATGGGTACGCTTAAAACTTTGCCGTCACTGGCTCCAAAGAGATCATTTATTCCAGATCTGAACATGCGGAGTTAAGAGCTGCTCTGGCGTTGACAAGACTTGGTTCATACACGAACTCAATGGAGGTCGATGGACGTGTCACATTCATTGCCGATTCACTTTGCGTGACGCTTCGAAGATTCATCCTTGGCGAAAGCCGTAGGATGCAGGGTGCGACCATACCCGTTCATATCGCAATCAAGTTTGGCGATAGCCCATTCTTCGATATGAAAACCGCTTTCGATGTTGAAGTCGAGAACGTTCCTCTATTCTTGCGCCCAGGACCTTCCACAAATCAGTCGTTACATGACTTTATTGATATGGCGACATCTTCCTTGAATATTGCAATGCCCTCCTCCAAGTCTCTTCTTAGAACGGAGCCCATTGATGAAGACTCCGACCTCTCCAATGATAGGGTTGGACCCAGATCTCTTTCTACCATTTCCCTTGATAAAGAAGCATACCATTCAGTATCCTCTGATTCCCCACTTTTTGACGCCTGTGCTACGGCTAATTCACGTTGCGATGTAAGATATGGTATTGGAAAAGATGATACAATTGTCCAAGCACTCTTACATGCGGGCAGAGGAGGAAGTGCGGTTTCAACAGCACTCGTAATTGCTCACGATGCGTCAAAAGAGATCTGTACGTCTTTGCGGGAGAAAGAGATCCTCGTGACATTGCTTGGACATCGCGTTACAGACAACGACCCTCAGATGGAACTTGGAGGGTTCAGGTATTCCAGTACTGGAAAATACGAATTCGACGAGCATTATGATGTGGCCTATATTGACATACCAAGCTCGAAGGAGTTGACGGTAGACACGCATCAGAAGTGCAAGTTAGCCGCCTATTTGCGCGATTCTGGCAGGGTCAAAGGATCAATCATGATATCAGTGGGTTCCATGCCCGCCGAAAAGGACAAGTGTGACATCCTAAATATCTATGGTCATACCGGAACTAGTACAGATACTATATTTCGTCTTCGGAGCAGCTTTGATGACTCTCTCTATAGTGAGGAACCTTTCAAATGTTTGATAATGGGCACTATCGACGTTGCGAAGGGTGAAATCTTGAGACGATTTACTTTGCCTTGCCATCCTATCTTTACAAGCTTTCTGGACGAGCTCACTCCTGGTTTGTTTTTCTGCGAGGAAAATCAATGGAATCATGTGTTACTGGGTCAATCATACCTTCTCGCTAATGGCCTTTGGTCTTCATTTGAGCATGTGTTACTTGCAGAAAATCCCTTGCAGTGTTATGCTGCTCTTAAAATCGACACTCCATCTCAATTTTCCACTAGTTTGGAACAATATTTCATGTCTACCTCGGTAGATCATATCGATGTTTCACCATCATTATTCTTTTCCCACAAACCTCGCTTCATTGAAATGATGAGCGCACGATAGGACGAATTGAAGGTGTTTTGTCACGATACTACCACTGATGCGCCCGAAACGATAACCTCCCTATTATTCAGCCCTGCGGCAACTACCCTACTGCAAAGCCTGATGGGTTTTCGGAACTCTTTAAACGAGTTTGATCCTTACGATGAAAAGAGAGGTTATCATAGAGTGGTTCCCTTTGAGGCCATGGCAATACTTTACTCTATTCCGTTTTTTTATCATTCACATGTACATGTACGCTCGCCAAAAATTCATTGGTAACTCTACCAGCGTCTGGGAGCTTCAGAATTCCTTTGTAGGCTAACAGCATTTGGAACGTGGGAAGAAAAGCGATTGTACATGACACTGAAGTTCGGGAAGCTTCTCCACGGAACAGCTGATGAAGAGGAAATATGAAAAGGACAACAAGATTATCGAGGATTCCGATATTCGTTACCTGTATAGTTAAAACTCTGAAGGGAGAAAGAAAGGGAACGGGACGAATAGCGGACGAGAACTGTGCTTGTACTTGAATAGTGATGGTGCTACATAATGTATTACCAACACAAGGCACGACTTGGAGGCGCCTTGCTGAATCAACAGTATCATTAATCGTCTGTTTTATTCTATACCTATTGCTTACCTAGGTGCAGTACAGTACAGTACATACAATACAATACGGCCTGTCGATATACTTACTGTCATCTCAAGGAGAAGCAAGATTCTAGTCGAACTCAATATGTGAGACAAGTTGTTTCCTGGCATTCCAAACATGCTCCTCCACTTAAAGCTTCTTTTCTTGCGACTTAATTCCCACTACGACAGGCATTGAAGTGAACATCGATGGCCATTCCAAATCCACCAGATCTTGCTTGCCATTGCGACAGTATCGCAGCCAAATTGACCAGGTGATATTATTGTACGCAGCTATTCCTGTCAAAATATGCCTGTGTACCTACATTAGCTTTCTCTTCCCGGATATTGAAACTAATAAAAATTAAAAGACTCACCACCATCCATGGCCCTCCAGGAGAATACCCCACGGTAATCCCACTTCTCTTCTCCATCTTCTAATCGTCCCACAATAAATGTTGTCCAAATTCCATATGAAAAATGCGAGAGCTACATAAGTTAATCCTATAAAATTCAACTTCCACATCTGGCCCAAGATTTTGCTATCTCTCTCGTCTCTTCTTTTTTGCTCCATTGTAGTGACCTTTTCGTCTTTAACGCGACGCTTTGGATTAAGTATATGTACCATTATCCACATACTTCGGAATACCACAATGGCGGTGAGCAGTGCAAACATGTTTTGATGAAAGACTGGGTCTTGAAGGTAATGATAGTATAGAGTAATAAATATCGCAAGCGCAGAAATCGAGAAAGCGAGCACGAAACGCGACAAAGGGGATTTCTGGTGTGCAAAAACGGAGTAGGCTAGGATGCACTCTAGATAAATCATGGCCAGTTCGTCCACAAGTTGCATGGGGTCTAGAAGCTGTTAACTTCTTCCGTTTATTTTAGGAAGGAAAAGAAGGATATTGACGAACAAATCAACGTAGAATGGAATAGCATGCTTCCGACTCCAATAACCAGATAACTGAGGAAGGCAACAAGGAAGACGCGGTCATGGCCATATCTAATACAGCTAGAAATTCCCTTCCAAGCCAAAATCACAAACATCAAATTGGTAATCGTATTCACAATCTCAGCCGAATAGATTGTAGCATAGTAGTCCTGAACGGGATGTTAGTAGTGAGTAGGGAAATTAGAGAGAATGAAAGGCATCACGTGCTTCTTCACACCAATTGATGGTTGAGGTTACGGGGCCCCAGTATCCTGGGCCAGAGGAAGGGTAGGGCGTCGATGGTAGCATGTTGAAAATGCTTGTTTGGCGTTAAAATGATGCCGTTGTTGTTCCCTGAGGTTATAGATAGGTCTATAAAGATTCCAGGAAGATAGGAGAATTATGATAGTTCGACGGATTGAAAGATTAGTAATATGGCATCATGAGAAACAAGATTTCTTTTAGTCCTTTCTCATCAATAACACCAATGCAGAATGCGGACCAGAAAATAGATATTCACTTTGCAATCTACGACATGTGGCCTTTCGACAAGTGAAAATTTCACCGTCGAGCATAAGATTTGTGGTAAATCACATGATGTTGTGCAGGATAAATAGTTGACTTTGCCGAACCTCGGATGAGAGGTTCCGTGCTTCATCACCTTTCATACTATGCAGGACATTTACCTTTTTCACTCCCCCCTTTTCTACCGGATTCAAAAAGGTCTTTGCCTCTCTCCAAATGCAGTTAAATCGTCTGATTTCTTTTGCAGTCTCATCTTTTCTAGTTCTTCCATTTAGTCATTCTAGATGCGACGGTGTTTCAACCCCAGGATAATGAATGGCAAGGTACAGAGATTGAAGTGTCCACCCAGAGATCCACTTTCATCTACGGAACCAGCTACGATTGAACGTTTCGAAACATTTTAATGGGATCGCTCGTGGTGACGCGTGCTGTCCACGCTATCATTAGATATGGAAATGATGGACGGCGACGACGATAAGGTGATGCGCACATGGCTTGAAGCGCGTTTGTTAGAAGATCTAAGGGGCAAAAATATATAATTGAGGGGAAGAGCTTGTCTTTAGTTTTTCTGTCTGTGGTCTGTATTTCGCGTGTTGGAGCTTTCCGAGGAATTGTAATATTTTTAATTGCTGGGCAAGATTTATTCGACATATTGGCGATCAATGCGTACAGTTGATAAATAGAGACACCCAGAATTCAGGCTGTGAGCTCAATACATCGCCATCATGAACAATGAAGGAACAATTGCACTTATTCCTCATCCCAGTGATGACCCACGAGATCCATTGGTAGATACTTCCCCCTACTATTCAACAAATCACGATGTTAACAATTACTAGAATTGGCCCATGAGGAGGAAAGTGCCCATCGTTGCTGCCTTATGTCTCGCGACCTTCGCCGGTTGTGCGGGTGGCCTTGCTGGTCAGTTAATCCCAGCACCACAAGCAAAATTGTATGGTGTTGAGATTACGAAGATGGCTTATCAGGTACGCAGACATGTTCCAGCAAGATCTTCGTACAGTTGAAGTTTAATTGACACAAAGCGAACTTAGACATCTTGTTCCAATGCTGGCATGATAGCAGGATCTTTGATCCTCTTTCCATTATCTCACAAATTCGGTCGTTCATCAGTAATCTTCTGGTCTACCGTTGGAGTATTCATCACCCAAGTATGGGCAGCATGCATGACAGATTCCACGCAGTACGCCCCATTCCTTGCTTCCAGAGTAATGGCTGGATTCTTTGGAACCATAGCTGGTATACTCGGCCCTCGTATACTTTTTGATCTCTTCTTCTTGCATCAGAGAGGCCGTGTCTTCACCTACTTTTATTGGGCTTTCGATTTCGGCACAGTGGCTGGTCCAACGCTGTCGGCATTCATATCAACAGCTGGGAAGGGATCATGGACCTATGCATTTTGGTGGACAGCAGCGTTGGCAGCTTTAGCAGCAATAATGGTATTTTTGTTCGTGCATGAGACTTCCTGGGACCGATCGGAGGGGGCAGATAATTCAGCAATCGCAACGCCTGATGGATTCATTGCGAGTAAACTTGCGACATTTCTCCCTGGGACAAAAGTCACAAAGCAGGCCAATTTGAAACAGGTCTTGGGGGCTGCAGCCAATCCATTTTTGATCATGGCTAATCCGTCAATGATATTACTGGCAATGTTTACGCTGATTAGTTTTGGTTTCTATGTTGCTATGAATGCAATTACTCCGGTTTGGTTACAGAAGGGCGTGAAAGAGGGAGGTTACGGATTCACCTCCAAGGAAAATGCTCTATGTATGTACCTCCACTTCCCGAGTTTGAATAAAAGGTCATCTAACAATCACCAGTTTCTCTCGGTCACTGGGCAGGAATAATAATAGCCTTGATCTACGGCCACTTTGTCAGTGATCGTCTCCCTCTCTGGATTTGTTCTCGAAATCGCGGTCTTTGGAAGCCCGAATATCGTCTATACGCTCTCATTCTCCCTGCCTTGATTTTCAATCCGATTGGTCTTGGTCTCTTCGGCGCAACTCTCCAAAATCATTGGAGCTGGGGAGTTCTCATCTGGGCACAAATAATGGTGACATTCGGATCTCTATCTATCACCCCGATTACCGCAAACTATGCGTGTGAACTCTTTACGAAAGCTCCTGCTGAGACAGCTATTGTGATGAATAATTATAGAGTTGCATTTGGATTGTCGGTATCGTTTTATATTACGCCTTGGGTTGAGGAGTTAGGGTTTAGATGGACATATGGAATGATGGCATTCTTGCAAGTAGCGAGCTTTATATTTGTGGTGATACTCATGTGGAAGGGACATGAGATTAGAGAGTGGAAAGTTGGAGGTTTGAGTAGTGATGAGGAGGGCCAATGTGTTATGGATAAGGGAGAGAGTATAAGTGAGCGTAGCGTGGGTAGTGAACATCAGTATGTCGAGGGTGAAAAAGGGAGTCATCACGTCTGATTGTATACAATAATGTTTAATCAGTGTCAAATAGTTTTCGGAATGTATTCCAACAATAAAGATTTATCAAATCTACAAATTAGTTAAAACATCCAGATCATTTAAGATACTGAATTTGATTAGAATGTAAAACTATTTTCAGATTTCTAATTGCTTTTAAATATTCAAAATCTTATATTGTTGGACTATAGTTCAACAATTAAGGTTTACCAAATCTCCAAATCTATTAGAACATTCAAATCATTTAGAATATTAAATTTAATTAAAAAATTAAACTCCTGTCAAATTTCCAATTGCTTTTGGACATTCAAACCCTAATATTATTGGACTGCAGTCCGGACTATGAAACACCCTGCTCGGAGTCTTGACTGTTTAGAAGTTAACATCGTGTGAAAATAAAACTAACATTCAGTTATAAAGTACAAGTAAATGATAAAAGAAGAACAGCCACAAAAAGAAACAGACAGGAACGCCAGAAGCACCTAATCATGCAACATATCCATCATCAACCCAAATCCACGAAATCCCTCCACCCCCTAATCCATTCCCACCGATTCGGCAATCCCCAAGTCCTCTTTTGATTCGTGCTACTAGAACTCTCACTCTCACTACTAGCCGAAGTTTCACTCGTACTTTCCGAAAGACTCACACTTCCATCCACATCGTCCGCAATTTCCTCCACATTCCCAGTAACAGCCACACATTGCTCAACAGGGATTCTAATCCCCTTGGTCAACAATGCCGTTCCCGCAGATGGCAACTCGTCGTTTCCTCTCGACGCAGGAACACGTCCTACATACGCATTGAAATTATAGTTTCCACAAGCACAAATCTCTGTCACATTCCTGGGGCTCGTTTCCTGGACCACTATTTTTCCTTTCCTCCAGAGTCCGAAGATTTGCCTTCCTACTCCCATAGGCACGGTAAAGGCATTTACACCTTGCACTGCGTTGAATTGGAACGCGCCGCTTCCGGAGACTACGGTCACGTTGCCAGGAGATTTGAGGAAGGCGGTTACGAAAATACTGTCGGTTTCGGTTTCCCAACCATTGGGTTTTCCGTTGAAGTAATCTCCGGATGAGTTGGATGCAGCGAGCATAGTCGTATCGGTGGCATCGCAGTTGAGAGAGAGAGGATTGGGACGGTACCAGTAGACTATGAGGTCGCGTTTGATATGTTTAGAGGGGGAGGTAGCGCCGGCGTGAAAAGCACGGATGAATGGGGTAGCAAGGGTGAGCCATGCTCCATGAGGCCTGGACTTGTTAGCCATAAAATTCAACAGAAAAAAAATTGCAGTTGTGGAAAAAAAATCTTACATATCATTCGTCCATTTTGAATTTCCATCATCAGTATGTGGTGCAGACAACGGTCCCACGTAATGGCTTTCCCCTACTCCAAATCAGTATCCCAATTCTTCGATAATAGCAGAGCAACTGACCATAATCATTCCAACTAACAATTTCCACAAACCTTGCTCCCAGCCCCAACAAATCTTGCCATCTCTGAACCCACTGTCCCTCCGCTGGAAACACCCAATTCTTACTATACGACACCTCAGGTCCATAATGCGTAAAGAACCACGGGCTCACAGGCGCAATATAATCTTTCCCTGCCAACGCATTCATATACGCCAAATCACCATCACGGACTGTGAGATTCGAAGAAGAAGAGGGCGCTTTATTAGCACCATTATTAGGCCAACCCATCCAATTAAAGGCCGCATCCAGCTCCTTGAAATTAGACGACCCGGGGCTAAAGTTCGGCGCGAAAAAAATAGGAACACCAGCTTTTGCACGCACATCTGCGACATTGAGCGCATCTCCAATGAAAGTCGAAACAAAGACTTTGTTATCAACAGACAATTGTGCAGTCTGATCAGCATATTTTGCTATTTTTGCCCCTACTGATGATGAATCTGCCGGGTCCCATGAATTGAAATCGAAAGACAAAAAGACTTTCATACGATTTGTAGCTGCGGATGCATAGGCGTAGTCGAGCTGTGTATCTGTGAATGCGTCGGCGCCGATATTTAGTGCAAATGCGTCGATTCCGGCACGACGGGCGAGCTGCATATCTTTGTCGTAATCGCCGGGGCTGGCTCGGTTGCTTACAATGCCGACCTAGGGGCTTTGATTACTTTTCATTTTCATTCGCTAGAGAAGAGTGCATACCATGAAATGTGCAAAAACATAGCGACTGGGAGAAGTCTGATGGTTTGAATCCCTCGATGAGGGATCAGCAGTGATGAGTTGAATAGAGTTAAGTAGTGTGAGAAGCCATGGAATGGTCTTCAGGAAGAAAGTGTTTGTCTGCATAGTGAGGTTCATTGACCGAGTTACTGTACAACCTTGAGAACGAGAAACTGGCACTATATTCTGGAATGGAGCAGTAGGTATACCTCGAAGGATGCAGTTACTATATCCGCATGATGAAGCTTCATAGCGATACATGGAGGGATATGAATTACTGAAATCACGAACAAAGGAACAAACACGTATGGTCTAGTAACTCGCCATCCCTTTGATTTTGGAAGAGAAATGGAATTTTAATTTCTTTGTCTACTGTGGATAGCCTGTAATTCTTTCGGAAACATTTTGGCGTTTCTCTAGCACACACATCATCTGAAGCTGTTAGAATCTCTAAATAAATTGCAGTTTTCCCGTCGATATAACTCTGTACATTGAGCTTGCAATGCGCCTCCCACTCTCACTCCACTCATCAACAGCGAGGCTCAAGCCCTTTATATTGACAGCCAGCAGAGTCATGTTGTGGAAGCCATAATCAATTCCACTGTTTTGACAGGCTTAATTTAATAAATACCACAAGCATAGGAATCGCAAGGACAAGATTGATGAAATTAATGATACAGGTAGCACCTGGAGATATGAAAGGCGATAGACTAGCATTGATTGCTTATGAGAGGGTTTTGGTTGCTCAAGAGTTTGTATGGGTAGTTTTCGCTGATACAACGAGGAGGAAAATTGAGAAGAAAAAAGAGAGGCAGGGCAGGTTGTTAAGTCCCAGCTGTGAGAGAAATGTAACTGGTAAATGACTCATTTAGCATTTTTGGTTATCTATCCGGTATCCAAGTCTTTATATCCATATTAATTTCCGTATCACAAATGCTTATATCCCAACCTTTTCAAATGCAAATGCGAATTCCTTCTCTTCACACTTCACTTGAAACTCTTCCTTGACTCCCGGTCCACAAGCCGCCGATCCAACACCTGCAGACTCAGCATCTAACCTCCATAATACTTCATTTTCCTTCACCAAGTCCCTTGGATGTCTGGCTTTTTGCAATGTAGTAGGGGAATATCTTGTAGCTGCCCATTGAAACGTGGAGTTTCCAGATGAACTTGCCCTAACTCCCACTCCGGAGGAATCTGTCATATGTACCCATCTAGTCTTCATACGGTTACCGTTTTCTTGCGGTACATCGTAAGGAGTATGTAGCGCATCCACATCAGCAGAATATATACCGAGCTTCTGTGAAGAGCATTTATCCGCGTACGATTCTCCTGGTCCAATACCGAACCATTCTGCATTGTCGAGATCATCGCGGAGTTTAATGTCCAAGCCAACTCTAGGCAGGTTTAATGGCATTGATCCAGTAGGTTTGAGGTTGACTTTGATCTGCAAAGAGCCAGTTGCTGAGACCTGATATGTGGTAGTAGCCTCGAAGCCCCAGTTCAATATTGGAGGTGAAATGAATGTTACAGCGGTGAGGGTAACTAGATCGTCATCGGTCTTCACATCAAAAGATCGAAGCTGCGACGTCAACGCATCCAACCCATATCGTTTATAGTAAGGAAAATCATAAGGCATATCATTGTCTGTCGGAGCTCTCCAAAAGCCTGGTGTAATTGATGAGATTAGTATCTCGGTTGACTTCAAGGTCGTTGGACTGGTAAAATTCCATTGAGACAAACTACCCCGAGCTGCATCAAATGCAAATAGGAAGTTTGAGCCTGTAATTCTGTACTCCGTCCTAGATGAGACAACGTCGAGATGAGAAGTGTTTGTAGGGGATACTCGGGAGATCAAATCTGCATTAGGCTTCGAGATCTGCTCTTGCATCCATGCAAGCTCATGACCAGCATCAGCCCAAGCAGTCGAAAACTTTTGTTGAAAGGTGACTGTAATCCATAGCTCGCCCGATCCATTTCTAGAAGGGGTAGATGGTAATTCTATTGAAGAGGACTTTCCTGGGAGAATACTTGGAAGTGCCAAATCACCCGATTTTACAATCTTCCGGCTTTGAAAGGTTAGCAAATCTAATTCTTCGAAGTATGATAAACATTCACAAACCTTTTTTCGAACGACTCAATCTTGTACGAAGCGACGACATGATCAAGTCCTATGAAATCATATCCATTTGCGATCACGATTTTACCCTCTTCAACCCAAGCACGAATTGGAGCGATGACCTTTTTGAGTTCCGTCAAACCAGGCGTGGGCGTGTGATCACTGTAGCACAGGCCATCCATGACAAAGGTATCATCATTCGGGACATCACCAAAATCGCCTCCGTAGGCATAAAAGCCCTCCTTTCCTGGCTCTGTCTTCCACAGCCCGTGATTTGCCCATTCCCAAACCCAACCGCCTTGGAGTCTTTCGTAATCTCTGAATGCAGCCTGATAATCTTCTAAACCTCCGGGTCCATTTCCCATGGCATGGCCATATTCGCAAAGTACGATAGGCTTATCATAGGAGCCATCAGAAACACCAGTAGTCTCTGCGTGCTTGATAAGAACATCGATGGGTGGATACATGTAAGAAAACATGTCTGCAGACTTTGCATCGGTATCACCTTCATAATGGACCAGTCGGCTAGGGTCCACTTCCTTTGCGTAGTCATACATTGCCTTGTGATTTTTTCCATAGAATGCTTCATTTCCTAAAGACCACAAGATAATCGAAGGATGGTTCTTATCTCGATTCACAAGCTGGGTCATTCGGTCGATATATGCGTCGCGCCAAGTTTCGTTATCGGAGGTAAATTTGGCGGCTTGTGGAAAAGTCAGTTTCTTACGTTCTTCGTACGGTATCGATTCTGGGATATCGGCAGGATATGCTACAGCATCATAAAATCCGTGACACTCTAAGTCTGCTTCATCCATAACCCATAGACCAAGCTCATCACACAGATCATATATTCCTGGGTGTGATGGATAATGCGAGCAGCGTAGTGCATTGATATTATGTTGCTTCATCAACAGTAAATCTTGTTTGATAAAGGATAATGGCACTGCACGTCCGAGATGTGGATGGTGATCATGACGGTTTGCGCCATTGAAGAGAATAGCTTTGCCATTGACTGTTATAAGCCCATTTTTGAGCTCGACGCAACGAAAACCAACGTTTTGGTAAATGGTGTGAGTAACTTCGTTGTTTACATGAACTGAAATCTCAAGCTGATATAAATAAGGTGTCTCGGCTGTCCATTTCTGAGGTTGTGATACCGACAAGCTCAATGAGAGCTTCTTCGCGTCAGATTCAAAAGATTGAGAACCACTCGATATTTCTTCATCGCCATCAGAAGTATCACGCAGCGTCAATTTTACCTCTCCAGAAGATGGAGCAACCAAATCCAAGGCAACTTCCAGAGTCGCGTCATTATATTTTTCATCCAGCTTAGGTGTAACGAAATAGTCGTCGATTCGACCCGTTGTAGGAAATGATAAAAGATTCACATCTCTGAATATACCTGGAATAAAATTGTTAGTCTACGTTCCTCAGTTCTAATGCCCCTCCCACAGAATTCGAACTTACCAGAAAGCCACCATTGATCTTGATCCTCGATATATGACCCATCACACCATTGGTATACACGAACCCAGACTTCGTTTGCGCTTCCCCGGTTCACAAATGTCGAAACATCAAATTCCGCCGCATTTCTGGATCCTTGCGAGTACCCAATGAATTGGCCATTGATCCAGACGTGGAACGCGCTATCTACGCCATCAAATCTCAATCGCAGCTGGGAAGACTTATCCCACGACTTTGGAACGTGGAACGATCTGCGATAAGTTCCTGTAGGGTTTTCGGTCGGGACATGTGGAGGGCAGACGGGAAATGGGAATATTGTATTTGTATATTGAGGTCGACCATGCCCTTGAAGTTGCCAATGCCCCGGAACTGTTATATTCCCCCATTCCACCTCATCATCTGGTAAAGTCTCGATTTGTTTATCTGCAGTTGGTGGCACATTCACATATCCTTCCTTAGTGCCCAATTCTGAGGTTGGTGTATTTGATTGAGCTGGAAGTGGTGCATGTTTGGGTGTTGGGGCATAATGGAAGTCCCATGTGCCATTCAAGAGGAGAGAGGAAGGTGGGATATAGTATGATCTCGCTGGAAGTCGATTTCGTTGGAAGATCTTCTCGTCGCAGATATCCAAGTCGGAAGCCATGATGGTGTCGTAGCTGTAAAGAATACTATAACCCTTGAGAAGTGAATGGTGATGAGTGAGAAAGAAGGTATTGGTCTGTCTATGGCATATATTATACTACAATGGCATTGATATCACGGCTATCGTGACTCAGTGTACATCTTTGCCCAGAGTTGGCATCGAGTGCACCACTCTTGGGCGTGCCAGGAGACCCCTCATTACCCAGAGAGCACAGAGATGCGTAGATTGACAGCTGACGGATGTCGGCCTCGGGGATATATGTTCCGAAAGATTCAATCAAACGAATAATTTCACGATGGGGTAGAAGTTTCATTAGTTTGATAACTTTATTGGATTTCGTAATTTTGGTTGGCTGAAATGAGGGCGATGAGGTGAGGGGTAGATTGAGTGAAGTTTGGGGAAATGTTTAGTTCGGGGAACGCGGAGCCGAAACCCCTGCAGTCAAAATCACCACAAACACGAGACCATACCGTTAATTGATTTTGGCGCACCAACCCACTCTCACCGCGAATTTTGGCTTACATCTCCACTCGAAATCTTGATTCAGGTTGAACTGTTATTGGTCGTTCGATTACTCGCCGCAAAGTTCCCCTGTTTCCCCATGTTATGAATCTGGGGTATCTTCCAGAGCTTCAAGCTTCATGTGGTTGACAACGTCGGGATATAGGCCAAAAATGGACTACACTCACGATTCGATGGGATGAGAGAGCAGGTACGACGGGAAACGCAATCAAATGAGGCCAATGATGGTGAACTTCGTAGAGAAAGATGACAGACCTTGGGACTATATATTACGCCCTCGTGCTGCTGGTGAAAGGAGGAAGAGCTGAACTAAACTGTCATCTGTTCTTGTTCATTCCTATCTATCCGTTTAATTCTTGATATTGCCAACTGGTTCTCATCAGC
This sequence comes from Botrytis fragariae, assembly GCF_013461495.1. Taxonomy (NCBI): domain Eukaryota; kingdom Fungi; phylum Ascomycota; class Leotiomycetes; order Helotiales; family Sclerotiniaceae; genus Botrytis; species Botrytis fragariae. Next base: position 3,100,799 of record NW_023500989.1, on the reverse strand, counting down.
AATGGCCGAAAAGCACTTGCAAGATGTTGAACTGCACGAAACAAAGTCTGAGGGTGTGGTTGGTGAGGCTGTTCAACTTGCTCATGATGTCGACGGAACGAAGCCCCGTCCATTCACCTTGAGCATGTTTCGTCTTTATGGTTGTTTGATGGTCGCATATCTATGTGGATGTTTGAATGGATTCGATGGTTCTTTAATGGGTGGTCTTAATGCTATGAAGACTTATCAAACCTACTTCCACATGTAAGTAATTATCTATTCCCTTCATTCCATTGCACTAAATCATTTCGACTCCGAGAATCATGTACAGTATGACCATTTGAAAACAGTCTTTCATCTCTTAAAGATGACATAAACGTCATCAACATAGAGTATCATGATACTAACCAGCCTAAAGGAGCGCTGCAGGGTCTTCGACTGGCCTTGTTTTTGCCATGTACAACATAGGCTCAATTCCTGCGGTCTTCTTCACTGGTCCTGTCAATGATCATTTTGGTAGACGAATGGGCATGTTTACTGGTGCCGTTTTGGTTATCATTGGTACATGTGTTCAAGCGCCTTCAACAAATCATGGCATGTTTCTAGCTGGTCGTTTTATTCTCGGCTTTGGAGTCAGCTTTTGCTGCGTTAGTGCTCCTTGCTATGTGAGCGAGATGGCTGTAAGTTCAATCATAAAAGAATCATGGCAGTGACTGACTAGTTTAGCATCCTGCTTGGAGAGGGACTCTCACTGGACTGTACAATACTACTTGGTAAGTCGAATTTCCATTCTTTGAAAGTTAGCAATCGCTGATCAATAATCAGGTACATCGGATCAATTGTTGCATCTTGGGTTGTGTATGGTTGTAGGACAATCGATGGCAATGCCAGTTGGAGAATACCAATTTGGTGCCAGTTGATTTCCTCCGGATTCGTCGCGATTGGTGTCTGGTGGTTACCAGAATCTCCTCGCTGGTTAATGGCACAAGACAATGCAGACGAGGCCGTTAAGGTCTTGGCAAGGTACCATGGAGAAGGTTCGATTGATCACCCAATGGTGACTTTGCAGCTCAAGGAGATGCAACAGCAAATTGGCCTTAATGACTCTGACAAAAGATGGTGGGATTATTCTGAGCTTGTGAAAACTCATTCTGCTCGCCGCCGTCTTATTTGCGTACTCGGAATGGCATGCTTTGGTCAACTGAGCGGAAACTCCGTTACCAGCTACTACTTACCCGAGATGTTACTCAATGCTGGAATTGTATCTGAAGAAAGACAGCTTTTGATGAACGGCATCTACTCTCCTATCTGCTTTATTGGAGCCATTGCTGGAGCTAGGTATACAGATAATTGGGGTCGTCGACCGCTTTTACTCTACTCCATCTTGTTTTGCTCGGTCTGCTTTGCAATCATCACCGGAACATCTAAGTTGGCTACCCAGGACACAACCAACGTCACTGCTGCAAACACAGTCATCGCATTCATCTACATCTTCGGATTTGTCTTTTCTTTTGGATGGACCGCTTTACAAAGTATGTACATCGCAGAGACGCTTCCAACTTCAACCAGAGCCAAGGGTACAGCTATCGGCAATTTCTCCTCATCGGTCGCGAGCACAATCATTCAATACAGCTCGGGACCAGCATTCGAGAACATTCACTACTACTTTTACCTCGTATTCGTCTTCTGGGATTTGGTTGAAGCGGTTATCATTTACTTCTACTTCCCAGAAACTAAGGATAGAACATTGGAGGAATTGGCTGAAGTGTTCGAGGCTCCAAATCCAGTTCAAAGGAGTTTGGAAAAGAGAAACGCAACTACAGTTCTCAGGACACTCAGAGTTGATACGACGATTGCGAAAGGCGAAGTTTAAAGCGAATATGTCATATCTGTCTGAATGGAAAGGATGTGAGATTTGTGAACTCATAGTGTTTGAGCTATTTTAATATTAGTATGAATCATGATCTAATTTCTGACATTAAATTTTATGCTAGCAGGCAGTGCATATAAACGATATCGTCGTATCCAGAGTCGTAAAATGTCTACTCCGTATCATTTATTTCGATTCCCAATTTCAAGATTGCAGGTACAATTTATCATGCCCGTATCTGATATCTAATGCCTGATGCATGCATGCGAGACCGCTAACCCACCATCCACCACCCACCACCCACATGACCCCAAATTTCAATTCCAAGCGCAAATTCATTTTCCCACACTCCACATAATCACAAAGGCTTTTTACGCCGGTTATCCATTCGAGCCATTCTTCTTCGAGAGGAAGAAACATCCGTGCCAATCATTAAAAAAATGGGTACGCGTCCACCAAGCAAGCGTTTTCGTATCCTGTAATTTAAATCCCAAAAGTCTTATGCCGAATCCCCCGATTGTCTTTATCGAAAGTCGAGAGCATTTGGTATTCCCTGCGAGCGTTGTGATGTCGGCCGTAGATCCTGCCCCACGGACAAGACGACGGGCAGCTCATGCAGTAAGAACCTCGGTCAATCCTCATGTGAGAAATTATTGACCACTCATGCAGTGCGATGTTTGCCGATTGAGGAAAATCAGGTGATTATTATTCGTTCAAGGGAGTCTCACATACTGAATAGTGGTATCGTAGATGCGATGGGCACAATCCATGTGCTACATGCATAGCGACGGATCAGGATTGTTCGTATGGAATTGATGTAAATCCGTAAGTTTCCACTTCAATCTTGAGTTGTACCTTATGTAACACAATCAAATTCTAGTCGAGGCAAGAATGACTCGATTTTGGAGGGCGTCCTCCGCATCGAGAGATATCTACAGGATATGAATGCAATGATGGTACATGATCCTTCGCTATGTCAGTGCAAGCGAAATTCCATTGCTTATTCGTCTCTAGGCTGCTTCGCCTGCTTTTATGAATCATCATGTCGCCAATGATCACAATTCAGGCTCGCCTCAAACGGCGTACTCAGGGGGAGCAACAATTGCATCACCATTACCACAACAGATAACTAGACCTCGTCATCTATCTTTTCATGATGAACAAAGTGTCCACAATGCCGTTCTATCTTCTTTTCACACTTCGGCTACCGAGTCCATTCTCTCATGGCAGCTCTTCGATGTGTTCCCTTCCATCAGACAAAACTACACCTCCATCTTCCATCTGGAACAAGCAATTATGCCAATCGCTAGCAGGTCGTCTACTATGCATCCATATGTCGGAAGTCCAGAGCTGGATCACATCATTGAGTCATTTCAAGCAAACATAAATTTTTGGTATCCTGCGATGTCAAACAATAAGAGAAATCAACTCCGAGATTGTGTGTTGTTACGGAAATTGGAGCAACCTACAACTCTATCTGTATTGGCTCTATTGATGATGTCACTGGGATGCGCAAGTCAATCAATCATAGATATTGCTGTTCCGAGGGATCTGACAACGGATGAGCATGAGTACTACAAGGGACGGAAACTAATGGCAGATATCTATTTCGATGAAGTTCTGAAGAGACTGTACATTCCTCATACCGAAATGAGTTCAACTGCTGTTCAATGTCTTTTCTACACTGCGTAAGTATCCTCCTCTTCGGACATGAACAAGTTTAACTGTGAAACTCAGGGTATACTTTGCATTTTCTCAGCGACCACTTCAAGCATGGGAATACATTAACGCAACCGCTGCAAAATGTCGGCTGCTCTTATCTTACCACTCACCTGGAGAATCGGCCGAAGATGTCGAATGTTTAAGGCGCATCTTCTGGTCATGTTATATACTTGAAAGGTAAGTCTAAGATATTATTTCGAGATTGTTTAAGTTAACACACACAAGTGACTACCTTGCGGAGTTATCTGGTCTTCCTGAGTCGGGTCTTGCATCAATTGAATCAACTATACCCCTTCCAGGTAGTTACGATACACACGACTCACAAGTAGACGAAGAACATTCATCACTCTATTTCCTAGCATGTATCTCAATGCGTCGACTTCTAAATCGCGTTCACAACCTTCTCTATGCTAAGGAAACCGGAGCAAGTCTTGACGACGCACGTTTCCCGTTCATTGTGGAAGAACTAGACCATCAACTCGAAGAATGGAGGGACTTTTTACCCCCAGCTTTACAATTCGTCGTCGATACACAACCTGCTCAAGGTCAACACGCAGGATTTCTGAGACAGAGATATTTGACATGTAGAAGCGTTATTTATCGACCTTACTTGACTTGGGTTCTTACAAATCATTCTCAAGACATAAATGTCGCACAAAATGTACTGGAAAAGTGTCGAAATTGCTTAGATGCCTGTTTGCTTCACATAATTAATTTACGAGGGTTTGCACATACGGTTATGATGGATACCTGGATATGTTCTTTGTCGTATTTCTCCCCCCTCTTCTTCATATAACGAATCCCATCCCACATATCCTACTTTTCATACCACTACACATTCAATCACATTACTAACGTCCATCCAGAATGACGGGCGCAATGCTTGTACTCCTCGCCGCTTCCCGTCTCCCATATCTCCGTATTCTTCTCGGCCAAGACGTCACAAACATTGGATCACATCTTCAAACATTAATCAAAAGGTGGGTTCAGATACCAGGGGAAAACAGATCTCCCAGTATTGAACAGAGTCTGAGGATGATTGGGGAAATTGATGTTTTCCTTCATCGGGAGTTTGGAACGGAGAAAAAAGATTAGTAAGGGATTGTGGATTGTTACGTCCGCAATCTTTTGATGGGTTGTACGATGGGGTGCTTGCCGATGCATCTACGTATCTACTTTGTCTTTTGCGATATGATGAGCGGGAGTTGATTGGAATTTTGAAATCACATCCTGCCAAATAACAGAAGCGCTGGGGTGTTCGTTGTCAAAATTAGTTGATGGGGAAATAGCACGAGCATTATCATGTCACCCACCAAAAGGAAAAGGGAATCTCTTGTGGTATATAATACACAAATATAAAGACCGACATCGATCCGTCAGAATGATACAGATATCCTTATTTGTGAATGAAAGTATTCATAAATGTCTCTAAAATATACACAAAACGTCTCGAGGTGCTCTCTTCACATCTCAGCTTGGTGTTGATGAACCCCTGTAATGACCCACGGATCCTCCGACTATCGTTATCATGCTCGTGACATCGATTATCACAAGGATCGTAATTATGATTCAGAGAGCTTCCTTCCGATCATACAAATACATTACGACAGAGTTCGACAGATAGGCCGTTGTGACAACGTTCCTTCACGTTCTTGGTGCGTTCTTTTCCCTATCAAAATTGATAGTGGCGTGCTGGATTTCTTGCTGGATTTCCTGATAACAAAAGGAACATAATAAGGGATGATTAAGATGTCGACGGAAGATACCCCGTTACTGTATTACGATTTCCCATTGTTTTGACCTCAACATTGGTCCCATGTATCCTCAAACACATCACTAATCTCTACACAGCTCAGATGAGGTCTCCGCAAACCTTGATCCCACCAAATCCAACAATGACACGATCACAACTTCACCGAACTCAGCTGTTGCTGTCTTTCCTGAGAACACAGCTTTCGCAAAAAGGCTGGTCAGAAAAATAGATTTAAGACTTATGCCATTGATGTTTATAACGTTTAATTTTAATTACATCGATAAGAGTATTTTGAGCACTGCGGCTGTGTTTGGGTTGGTTGGGGATACGGTATGTAAATTTCCTTTTTGAACTGGGAGATTCGGAATTCTCTAGTTTGAAGGAATGTTGACTATGACGGTCGTGAGATGCGGATTTCTAGTCGTTACTGACACCCGTCAAGCATCTCGTGGACGGCCAGTTTAGTTCCATCTCCAGTGTCTTCTATTTCGGCTATCTTTTGTGGGAATACCCCGGTGTCTATCTCATCCAAACCCTCCCTGTTGCAAAATATATTGCAGCGGATATTGTGATCTGGGGAATCATTGTTGCGAGTACGGCTTCATGTACCTCTTATGAGGGACTAATGGTAGCGAGGCTATTCACGGGGATGGTAGAATCAAGTATTAGTCCAGCGTTTCTGTATGTTACGAGCATGTGGTATACGAGGGATGAAATGCCTAGTCGTATGGGGCTGTGGTAAGTAATCTGTGAATAAGATAGGTAAAATCCCAGAATGAGGGGGCTGATATTGTTCTAGGTATGCGGGGAATTCTTTTGGGGGTGCCGTCGCTAGTTTGCTCTCTTTTGGGATTGGACAGATTCATTCTTCATTGAAACCTTGGAAGTTGTTATATATTGTAAGTGTTGTCCGAACAAAGCAACTAAGAATCATTTTAACAGATTGTAAGATATTTGGATTAGCAACAGCTATATGGGGCTTTATTGTCCTCGTTTTCCTACCAGATACTATCTCCAGAGCCAAGTTTCTCACCCCGGAAGAGAAGAAATGTGCAGAGGAGAGAGTTCGTGTAGCAGGGACTGGAATTACTATGTCTGTCAAAAACGACTGGAAAGGCGAACAGGCCATCGAGTGTCTACTCGATCCAAAAACGTGGTTTTGCGTTTTCATTTCCTTGTTTACCATGGTAAATCAACATTCTTACAGTTCCCGAAAACAGAACTAACCGAGCCCCAGATCCCGAATGGAGGAACAACCAGTTTCGCAAACATTCTCATAACAAGCTTTGGATTTACTGGTCTCCAATCAACTCTCATCTCCCTCCCATCTTCTCTAATATCTTTTCTCACAATCGTAATATCCGGACATCTCGCGTCCCGCTATCGCGACACCACGACTCTTCTTCTCTCTACCCTTCTTCTTCCCCCTATTATCGGCGCAAGCCTCATGAACTGGGCTCCTCTCAATTCGCTAAAACTAACAGGGTTCTATCTCATTGGCTTCTCGCATGCGACTATTCCATTAACAATGAGTCTTATAGGAGCGAACACAAGAGGGACGACAAAAAAAATGACAATGAGTGCTTGTATGTTTGTCGCGTATTGTGTGGGGAATATGTTAGGCCCGCATATCTTTGGTGGTAAGGAGAGAGATATGGGATTTGGGAGAGGGTTTGCGGTCTGTTTAGGATGTTATTTTCTGTCTGCAGCGATGGCGGTGGGACTGAGGGATATTTAAAGGGGGTTAATGGGAGGAGGGATAGAGAGGAATGGGGTTTGGAGTCCGAGGATGAGGAACCAGAGGGAGAAATGGACATGGGCGGGGATCTCACAGATTTTCAAACTCGAGGATTCAGATATAGATTATAATCTTTTGGAAGTGATCGAACTGTATTGGTTGTATTTCTCACTTTCCAACGACCTAGCCATTCAGACACCCAATTTCACGAAGAACATCGATGTACGTACCTCCACACCTACAAACCAAAGTAGAAAACCGCCATCTTTATCCGAACCAATACCAAATAGCTTGCTTGTAAGCACTAATGCATGTGTTACATGTGTTGATTTGGATACGATATGCAACAAATCCGCGATGTGTCTTTCAGATAGTTTTGCCACTCTGAAGAGGGTGTCTCACGTGATTTGTTTTGTTGGTTTGGTTTGGTTTGGGTTGGTTTGGTGCCGCGGAGAAGCGGAGTTGTGAGCGGGGATGGAAATTATAGGGGTGATGCATTGCATTTGAACGATTATTGGGAAGAGAAGTAGAGACGTAGAGAAAATGTGATGGGGGAGGTTAGTGCGAATTTGTCGCTAGAGGGAGTAGTTGATTAGGAAGAGAAAGTGGTGATGAAGCCGAAAACTTGTGGCCTCATGTTTTCTCAGGTCTTTCTTTTCGTTTCGGTGGATATGCATGGAGAAAGAATATCATCACAAGATAAAGTTCGTATTTGGAATCATTCAGAGTTCTCTGAAATGATTTATTTACCGCGAGCTTTTAACATTCTAATCTTGTCAATTGCGAGGATTCTAGTGCGAGGGTTCTAGGAGCCGCTCTCCTCGTATATCATATTTCAATCCGCTCCCGCTACATCCTAATGCCAAGGTACCAAAGTTAGATCTGCATATGTGGGTTTATTGCCTATCAAGTATTCTTAGCCTGCTAAAGGGTGTTCAGAATGCTTGTTAGGTGTTTGGCTTCGTTGATGGAGCGATCTGGGATGTTGGGTGGGATATCTTCTCGAGGTTGGAGTAGGCGAATCACTTGATGGGAGGATAGGTGTCAGCTAGTTGTGATATGAGAGTAAACTTTCATAATTCAAGATCGTTAGGTAAAATATGTGCGAGGGCTTGACCGAAATAAGGACCTTGTCCAGATGCTTGGAAAAGCTGTTGGTCCAAGTCTTATTTCTCGGAGGAAGCAAAGATTTATAATTTGCCTCTTTTTTCGTAGACATCGATGAGGTATTTGGTGATTGCAGCGGACTCCTAAACTTTAGTTTCGATGTTTGGATCGTTGATTGCTGGGGCTCTCTAGTGCTTGTGTTGGGATAAATATTTGAGTGAAATTCCGAATGGATCTGATAGATGATCTTACCGGCCATTTGAGTTGATGGCTAAGAATTCAGGCTCTTTCACCGTCTTGCTAACGAATTCGAGCTGATATGAATATCAAGCTCATCGCATAGAACGTCGATCTTCCTGGATTGTGGTACCTAGGCGAGGGAACAGATTGTAACTGGGAGTGTCATTTGCAATGGAATATTTCGGAAGTAGCTTGAGGATAAGAGGAAATTTGCTTGGCATGGAGATGATAGTTTCATTCGTATTTCGGCCAAGATTTATTCTGTCATTTATACATTGATGTTTTGAAAAATTGTTGTCTTTTTATGCCCCCGCTCAGCTCCAACAGTTGGTGGTGCTTTCAATGTCTTAAGCACACTCGTTAGATTGACTTTTGGAATAATTTCACCTCAGTGCTCATTCCCGATCAAACCAAAAGAGCTTACTTCTCACATTTCACAGTTGGATAATTGTGTCTTGGCAGCGATTGATCTGAATTCCATATCATAACTACTATCAGGAACTCTCGTTCCGTTTGTTGCAAACTACACAGGGCTTAGTCACATGGACAATAAAGTATTATCAAAAGTCTCACCATCAGTTCATATTCAAAAATTGAATTAGGATCAAAAGAGGCACAGTAAACTAGTGCGAAGCTACCCCTCAAGCAGAAAAAAGCGCTACCTGGCAACCATTACCATTTTTCACCACCAGCTTCACATCTTCGGTCCACGGCCTATCATCGCGACTTTCTATTCGCTGAAACTGACTTGCTATTCTGGCAACAATGTACGAGGCCTCTCCTAGAGCTTTATGTCGACCAGCACAGCTACGCGGACCGTGGCTGAATGGCATGAATTCCCAACTACTTGGAGAAATATGATTCCATCGGTCGGGGTTGAAAGTCTCGATGTCATCCCCAAATACCGATTTTTCTCGGTGAAGTGTGTAAAAGTTTGTGCTGACTTTCCTGCCTGCTGGAATGAATATTGGTGCTGTACCATTAGAACCCCCGCCAGTTGGAAGTGTTGTGTCGACAAGAGCTATACGGCTGTTTGCGTGGAATAGAGGACAGATGCGAAGAGCTTTATTCATTAGTTCTTTTTTGACAATAAATTAAGAGTCACAGATTAGAGCAAGCTTACATTCTTTTATGCAATTTTGAACAAGTTTTAAGTTCTTCAAATCTGTTGCACTCCAAACTTCGACTGGACCGAGGGCAGCAATATCATCTCGCAGGCGTGCCCAGATCTTTGGAGATCTCGAAAGCAGGAATATTGTATTGCTCAAGACTATTCCCGTTGTATCTTGAGTGACTAGCATACCTTGAAGAATTTGCGAGCGGATTTCGTCTAGATTCTTTCCCCGTAACACTAAATTTTCGAGAAGAGTTGACGCATACTCCTCTAAAGTTGAGTTGTCTGGTTTCTCAAGTGCTTTGACAATATGATGGTCCACGAAAGAATGTACTATTCTGCATGACTCTTTCCATTTGTTACTGAGGAGGGAGACACTGCGTCCAAACTTTCCAAATGCTAATCGTATACCCATCCAAGTTTGTGCAGCATCAAATGCTTTCTCGAAGGTATGCATATCCACCGGTGAATCCCCTGAGTATAATACTGCTAGACGCTTACCGAACAGAAATTGGAGTGATAGATCCAGGAACTATGGTCAGTTAGATATTGTGCACTTGTCTTTGGGCTACAACTTACCAATTTATTGAAGATTGGTGCCAAATCAACAGTCTGTCCATTTGACGGCAAATCTTGTATGTAGTGTTTGTAAGCATCGCCGAGGAGTTTCAAATTTACAGTATTGGCTTCTGTCAAGGTTGAAGCAAACAAACTTCGATGAACTCTCCATTCTTCGCCATCTCTAGTAACAAATCCTCTTCCGCAGAAAGGCTCCATGGCATCAGCTCTACCTGTACCCCATTCTTTCCAGTTTGTTCCATAAATTGCTTTTAGGTTGTCTGGATGGGCTGTATATATCGTGGTTCTGCCGAGACGTAAAGCTTGGAATGTCTTGCCGTAGATATCATGTTGCTTTGCGTGGGTTTCTAAGATGGTATGCTGTTTTCTTATCTCAAGAGATTTCTTGAACAGATCCAAACCAAGAAAAGGTTCGATTGTAGGTAAGCTTGGAGCTTGTTGACATTCTGCAGGTGTGTTCCTTCTGGATTTCCATCCTTTATAGAGCTGATAGCAGAAAATAACTGAGAATAATAGCAGCAATTTGATGAGTAAAGAGGCCATAATTAATAGAGCTCACTGTCCTTCTTATTTGAGAAGTTGTTCTTTCCTGTGTTGGAAGAGATCTGAATAGCTCACAATTCCCACTATTGCAAGGCATTTTGTTTGTGTAACTATATATTTATAACTGTGACCAACGGAAACGGATAGCAAACTGATAGAGTATTCGCCGTTTTCACGTGCTTGATATGTCGTCTATTGGCTCTCGTCTTAACATGGATTAGAAAGGGGTAGCTCCGATTGGCACGTTATTCACTACCATGACGGGTGGGACAATGCGCAACATCTTTCCGACAAGTGATTTAGTTGCATTCTCTCAAGCTACATAGTCAAAATTTCTTGGCCGCCAAATGCCGAACGAGCTTAACACTCGATCCCGCTCTTACATCCAAAATGATGCCATTGAAAAAGCAATTATAACAACACAGCCTCTACAAGCCACTCTACAATCCACTTCCTTATCGCTCAACTCCGCAAACAGCCTCCGACCTGTCAGACAACTCCTGCCGTCTTCAGTCCCCTTGGTAGGCGGCAACAGAAAGCCCGTTCGTATCAATAGCGTTGTCAGGCCATCTCACAAATTCATCACCATCTAATAGAAACTCAGTCAAATTATGCTGCATAGTTGAGAGTGTTTTTCACAAACCTGTTGATCTGATCGTAGGGGAGTCTATAATGATTGTTAGCGGGGTAACGTGTCAGGAAGGTGCATTTTGTCTCTTACCAGGATGGCTGAGAGGGGCAGCAATGGCCATAAATCCAAAGCTTAAGACGACGAGTTGGTAAAGAGTGGCGCGCATTTTTCTCTGAAGATGTTTGGTTCGATCGAGTTTTGAATGTATTAGATATCTGGGAAAATGCAGATAAGTAGGTAGGTTCAGTCGATCATTTTATAGTTCAGTTAATTGATTTTAAGAGTTCATCTTTTTCTCTATTTCTTAATCGATTCCTCCGAAAAGATCCAAAATATTGGATGATGACAAGGCGCAAAAAGCTTCGCTTTCCACATACATAAGTACCGAATACCATTTTCGATGTTCCGCCCTACGAGTTTGCTTGTACTATTGGTTGAGAGGAGAATTTCCCAGCTGGTTTCATCTTTCCCCTATATGAGAAAAGCCTTATCGGTTTCCCCATCATCTTTATCTCAATCTGGTTGCGCAAATGTCGGACATTTGTGCTTCCCGCAGCAAATCTCGACGGTTTTGCATTTAACCGGTGACCAAAAGCAGGCCGGTATCAATTTTATTGGAGATTATTGTTCAGCTGCTTGCGCGTAAGTTCTTGGTTGGACGAGGATCTTCCGATATCAATATTCTGCCCATTGTCTGCGGGGATGCATCGGGTGTTGAGTCTCGAAATTACCATTCTTGGCTATGTTGGCAATACATTGAAGCCTATTGCTACCCCGAAGATCATACGATGTGCTCTATGCAGCAGCGATACCACGTGCTGTACAGTTTAATCTGATTATTCGGAGCTCGAGTCGCCGATATGTAATGACCTTGGCTTCAATTAAAGATATCTGCGATCAGTCGTGTCAAGCTTCAGTAAACAGCTTCAATCCCACGATCGCAGTACAATGTCATCAGAAAGTAAACCATTTTTATTGGATGAGGAAAGATCAGAAAATGAAAACCCTAAGAATGAACGAGATAATGCAAAGCTGACCCTGCGAGTCGTCTTCCTACATATTTCAATAGTATTGTTATATACTATCATTTTCATACTCGCCCTACAGCAATCAACCTGTTCCATACCAACTTCAGTTCATCGTATGCTTCATGACTTCCCGATGACCCTTAGGTGCCAACGTACTCATTAATTCTAGCTCTACCGGGTGTGAGAGTTCAATATGTTCCAATTGCTCCTCCCGATCTCCCATCGTCGCCTTACGCTGGGCCCCCGAGCGAGTCGGTAGATCAAGCATGGCATGACCTGTTGAAAGACATGAATATACGGGTCACGACAGAAGAATTGGAGAAGAGTGGTCAAAAGTCTGTATCTCTACCAGAAGGTGGTGGGCATATGGTTTGGATCGGAGCTCATCATCAGCTACATTGCATTGCAAGTTTCATCTGAATGATTATCTCAGCTAAGCAACTGACAAATCGACAGAAAATGCTTCGACGATGGAACTATCGGGATTACTACTATCCCAACATAACAGACCCAACAATTGAACATTGGGATATCCATGCAGGTAACCTTTCCCTCTCCTCGTCACCAAGGTGAAGATACTGATGCAGTAGTTAGATCACTGTTTCGATATTTTACGCAGTGCAGTAATGTGTCAAGGCGACACAACGCTCACAACTTTCGGATGGGAAAAACTATCCAAGCCACAGCCGCATGTCAAACCGACAGAACATCGATGCGTGGATTGGAACGCGCTAATGGAATCTCTCGCCGATCGTGTTGTTGGCGAGGAAGAAATGGCTGCGCTTGTGAATCCTAGACTGGAAGGAGGTGCATAATCAGAATGGAGTTCGGAGCCGTTGAGTTGCGGATGTGTGATAGACGATAGTGGCAATGAAACATACGTATCTTGGAACGCTTTTGGTACTACATAAGATTCGTGGTTGAGAGAGTTAAACTGTGTTTACTGTTTTTGAGACACCTGGCCCTCCTCGATTGGCGCGCTTTGGCTAGCTATCTCAAATTTGTGGTGACATTATTTGATATTGTATCTATATAGAGTTCCATCGTCAAGATATGGTCTTACAATGATGAACCAATGAACTCTTGAATACTCAGGTTCTGTCAGATTTAAACTTCCATGACAGATTACTTGACTCTTGAGACAACAATTGAAACCACATGCGGTCCATTTTTTTTTTTAGAAATGCGACTATCATGCAAACACTATCTCGTTGCAACTATCCTATCTACTTTTGTACAGATTCCAGCTGTTCAGGCAACCTTCTTCCAATTTCTCCAAAAACTATCTTTAATTTTGGCTCATCATACCTGATTGTCTCCTATCTTTGTCTCTCATCCCTCGCGATCTAATCTCTGCCTCTCTCCAACCCATTCCTGCAACTCTTCCCAATTCGTACACATATGCTCAGTACCCCATCCCGTAACACCCTGTATGATTCCCGTTAGCAAGCATCCTTTCTTCTCTTCATTCATATCCTGCCTTCTCTTCTGCTTTTACAACTAGTTTTACTCTCAAACCACAAAATAATCATATCAACTTTTCTTCAAAGGCAAATGAAAGCTCGCTTCAGGCGAAGCAGAGAACAACCTACCTTCAGCTCAGGATTGACCCTCTCAATACTACTATCCCCACAACACATCAAACTCTGCCTCAAAAAATCAATACAATGCCTCATGTGACTTCTTCTCATATGAAGGTCTAATTCTTCGTCAAGAAGTACTGTTCCAGTCGTCGCTGCGTCATTGTTGAGGTAGTAAATGTGACGTATACCATCCTGAACTACGGTTAGTAACCATTATTGAGATGTAATAGGATGAATTCTTGATGAAAAGGTAAAACAATTATGCCGAGGAGATGGGGAATCAGATATAGGATTAAAAAAAACCAAGACAGAAATACATTCTTACCAAACAGTGTAACTGATGCAAGACGCTCAATGTAGCTCTTTCTCCTTTCACATAAGGATGATTGAAGAATCCCCCATCACCTTTTGTCATAAACAATCCATTCCAAGCAGCATCTGTGGTATTAGATGGCGGATACGAGAAATTGCGACTATAGGAGAAAGTACTCAGTTCTTTAGCAACTAATCATGTAATATTAGCTCTACCATAATCTCATTACTTCGGGGGAAAAGTGTATACATCGAAGTCCTACACGGGAAGCGATCGATTGCGTGTCTAGGAATCTTGCAGCAAGGAATCCCAGTGTACAAGATACGGAACAAAGGGCAACGAGTAGCAGAATGTTCAATCTCAAGCTCAGTTTGTTCTTGTAACTTCTATCAAGCCTCGATTTTGCTTCTTCATCAGAATCGACGGTGATAGGTGCGTAGACAGGTCGTCTCGTGATTAAAGGAAACCACATTGTGCCAAGAAGTTTGAACGTATCTGTGCATCACTCTACCATACAATGAAGTATATAGACAGGTTCAGCATGTTAACTCGCAATATAAATTGTTTATCTTCTCTCGCAGTATCACAGGAAGGACTCAATTTCTCGTGGCGGTACGAGATAAAGAAGTCACATATACAGAGAGGCGTCTTTAAATTTAATGCACGACCACTTTAAAGCATATTAAGCTCAAAGTCCGATACTTTATGTGAAATATCTGCGACATGTTTTTCTGCACGATAGCATTTATAGCACGAGTTGAAGGGAATCGTACGACTACCAACCGCGTTCTTATCGTCTTGGATTCTTGGTATGTCGTACATGTGCGACCTTGATATGAGCCGTGTATAACAATAGAAATCTTGAAAATTTCTTCCCATTCACATTTAAATAGATATCCATTTCAGACATTTAAAATCCTGTAGATTCATAATTGTTCTGAAATATTCATTGTCATCGTATCATGAATACATCTCCACCATACAAAAAGAGGCGCAAGCCGAACTTTATAGATAGCAACCCAAGGACATACCATGCGTCGGAGAATATACTCCCTCGGAAGTTATTCAAACTATCCGACTTAGAAGAAGTTCGGAAGCGGAGTCCCGCAATCTTGATCAGCCAGCCCGCCGGAAGTGCCATCCCGTAAGCAGCTTTATGGCAACAATCAACTTCTTTTAAATTGCCTTCCAGAAGATTGTCATCAGGTCTTCAAGCCGAAGGTTGCCTTCTTTTCTCCTGTATACATGGCGTGATTTGGTATTTTAATTCTCAAGCCAGAATCAGGGGCCTGAATAGAAAACAATTGAAATGAGGGATCAGATAAATGAAGATGATAGGGAATATGTCTCTGTATGTGATGCAAATTAGATTTATTGAGAATTAAAGTTTAGGTAGCATTGTTCCACGGCATTTAAAAGAACGGGATAGTATTGGATGTTTATGCGTGGACAAGTATGGTTCCAAGAAGAAGTGATTTGTTCGCGAGATGAGCGTAAATGTGCTTATTGTTCCACGCGAAAGGGAGGAATGGGTATTATTGGATGGCATCTAGAGCTTTTTCTTGGAGAGAAAGAGTGGCATGAGAAGTTTTGGAGGTAGACGGAAAGGATTTGAATGAGACATAAAAATGGAGGATTGTGGAGTTTAAATGTACATTTTCAAAGAACATGAACATTCAGCTATACATCGAAAAGGTAAATGGCGTTGGACTAGAAGTACTTACACGTACGGCCACCAAGACTCAATGCTATTGCTCATGTAATACCACTTTGGTCACAAAGTTCAGGACCTCGTGTCTAATTAATGTATCTAAGCATCCCAGCTTCTCATTTCTTGGAGCCCTGACAAACCAAATTGCCAAGTCATGTAATAGAATGTCCGAGCCGTTGCGTCTGTGGACAGGATGCAATCCATTGAAGAATCTTCCAGCTCAGCCGTTTCCACTTTTACCCCCCTCACGATTCTGTACCATCCAGCCATGCGTCGCGTCGAGGGGGTGGAAGATTCCAATTAATAGTATATGGTAGGCATGTAGCACAGCACTTGTCGGCGTTACGGATAATAAACCAGTCATATATGTAAAAATATCCCCACTCGAGTCCAGAGATATTGTGTTTGAAGTATAGTCCCACATCTACGTGATATTCTTTCTCAGACAACAACCATCATAATTAACTCCCATACTATGGCGATCCCAGAAGTTGCCGTCGGCGGCGTCGTCGCAAATGTGATTCTCGCTGTCCTCGCAACTATTACAGTTTCTCTACGCTTCTATGCGAGAAAGAGAAGTAAGCTGACCTTACAAGCTGATGATTGGTTGATTCTTTTCTGTTTGGTATGTTCTTCTTTTCATCAAATCATCATGTGTACCATTAACTTTTGTCTGGTAGATTTGCTCAATTGCGTTATGTGTTGAATGCATCTATGCGGCCGCGAGTGGACTCCGAGGAGTTCGTCTATCGACTTTGAGCTTTCCAGATATCGAACGGTTCTTTGAAGTCCAGTTTGCTGATACTTTGATCTGTCATTTTGTGTATGGACTTATCAAGATATCAGTGGTGGTTTTCTATAAACGCATTTTCACTAGTCGAACCTTCATTATTTGTGCGAACACCGTCTTGGGCATGATTTCGTTGTATATGATTTTGTCTTTCTTCGTAAGTATCAATGATATCCACTGGGAGTGTAGCACTAAAGAGATAACCCATTTAGCTGTTCCTTTTTTCTGCTCATCCTGTCGCAGCGTATTGGAATACGTCACCCGAGTTGATTGGCACTCAGTTTATCCTGGATGTCCCAAATCTCGTTATCGCCTGCGCAGCTGTAGATATCTTCCTTGATATCGCAGTTCTTAGTCTTCCATTCCCTGTGATCAAGGGCCTTCATATGCCGACGGAGAAGAAAGTTTATGTATCCGGCGTTTTCCTTCTCGGTGCTTTGTGAGAATCCAGTGTTGTCCCAGAAAAATGGTTACATTTTGCTGATGCCGAGTATCATAGCTGTCTCATCTCATCTTGCATTCGACTTTACTATTCCCAGAAACTATTCGGAACCAGCACACCTGATCTCAGTAAGTCTGCCATTTCCAATCATTTTGCAGCTCTAACTAACGACTATTAGAACTCGACGAAGAAGTATATCTCTGGGCTCATATCGAAGCCTACGCCAGCACTATAACTGCCTGTCTTCCCTGTCTCGCACCTCTTCTCCGAGGCGGCCGCAGCCTCGGCTCTATGATCGGTAGCGTGCGTTCTAAACTCTCTATCCGCAGCAAGAACAGTTCCTTGTTCCGAAAACACTCTTCTGACTCTACATCCAACAATCTGCCAAGCCCTCTTTCCGAAAAGTCGCCTTGGAATGACGATGGATCAGGACCAACTTCAATTGTTACGGGTGGAGCTAGAGATTTGGAGAGTCAGAGATATCCCAAATACCCCGAGGAGAGAATTCTGGTGGAGAAGAGCTTTGTTTCGGCTGCTGGATCAGCAGTCAATTGATGGGGTATATCGAGTTGATGGGTATAAGACCTGGCTTTGGAGAGTGGTTTTTAATTGGCTGTGTTCGTACTAGGAGAATAGGGACCTAAGGATAGATCCGTCCTTTGTGTAAGATTGAATTGAAATGAAACTTCATGTGGCATTGTCTTGTGCTTTTCTAAATGGGTTTCTTGAATTGACATTTCGAATAGAACTTTTCAAAGGGTAGTGTTGCACATCTGTAGTCCATTGAAGCATGCGTTATCCCTGTTGGTTTGAAATACTAATCGTTAGTCGACATAGCTTAATAGACTTGCTTCTGTCCATCCCAGTCACTAGACTAAGCTTTTAGGTGCAGAAGCAAACTGATCCTCCATAAAGGTCTATGTTGCGCAACCTCAGTCTGTTTGTTACATGCCTCATCCTGGTGGGCATGAAATAGTCCTATTTGGTTCTGGCGATGATGGTTTGCAGTGGGGAGATTTAATGTCCATTGTGAGAATCATTCATCGTACTTAATGAATTGATAAATGGAACATTTGCACAACTTTTGAATAAAAAGGTCAACGTGAGCTCCACAACCGTCAATAAAGTAAAACACAATTCGATCTCAAAACCAAAGGATTCCTGTGGATTCTCGCGAGATCCCATATACCCCACAATCCCACCCCGCATTAAACCATTAATTCAAGATTCTAGTCGTAGTATCGAGGTTTTTGGTGGATTTGGTACGTTTCAGATCTTCTCAATGCTCAAATACGACCCTAATGATTCCAGAAGCCTCAATGTCGGTGTTCAAAGACCCCAAGCGCGCGCATATACTGTACTGCCCTGTCCCGACCCACCAGACCTGCACCAACTTGAGGCTGAGTAGACGCGAGCCCTGACATATAGATACACGTTGAAACCCTATCTAGAGAATTAGAAGTCAAAGATTCAATTTAGACATTCTTTAAGGTTTCCATTTTCTTTCATTTTTCTTTTTATTATCGCATAATTGTAATTTTTGGGGTGCCTTGCATAATCACTAGTCTCTCGTTATTCATCATTGCTTGTAAATTTCACGCTGCTTCATACAAGACACGGCAAAAAAACATGGCAATTCAAAATTTGGATTTGATTCCTCGATTTCCCAAGAGGCGTGAAATACAAAAGCTTTCTGTCAACACCACCGTCACTCTCAATGCCGTCCCAGCTCAATCACCCATTCCACTGCCTAAATCGGCATCAAAGGTCATGACTCTCTCCGCCTACACCAGGGATTTATCATTATGGGGGATCCCCCGCTGGCCATTTGAACCAAAAATGGAGCGAATACGCACACTGGTACTGGATCGTTTGGGCTTACGAGATGATAATCCTTGCATAGTATCATTTGAAAACAGAACGGCATTCAAGAAAGTCTACAAGGTTATTGTTTATCAAATGGTAAAGTGGAGAGAAGGTTGGGAAGAGAAGAAAGAAAGGGTTTATCATTTGAGCGTTCGATATCCTTTGCAGGAGAGTGACGAAACGCTGAGTGAAGTAGCAACCATGAAGTTTGCGCGAAAATTAGGGGTTCCTGCCCCCCGAGTAATTGCTTGGGATGCAAATCGAAGGAATAAATTGGGTTTTGAGTGGATTCTGATGAGACAATTGGAGGGTAAATGTCTCAAGGATGAATGGGAAGATTTGTCATTTGCTCAAAAGGAGAAAGTGGTTAAAAGCATAGCGAAATATCAAGCAAAACTATATGCAACTAGCTTTGACGACATTGGAAACCTTTTCGACGCGCAAGACGCGGATGATTATATCACAGACTATAGATACGGTGATTTCAGTACTTCACATCAAATATCGAGAGAAGTCCGACCCTTTGTTGGTCGATTGATCTCTATTGCTGCGATTAGTGACAGGAATTCTTACTGTTCTTTCCCGAATAGCAGCTCCTATTTAGAAGCTCTGTTGGTACCCATATGGAAGGAGTTGTCGTCTACATTACGAACCTCGACTAATGAAGAAGAAATGATCGAAGCACAAAGTCTTCAGAAGCTCGTTCAAAAAGTACATGCTAAGATTCTTCAAACATTCCCCGAAGCAATGGTGTCCACGGTCCTTGTCCATGACGATTTATCGATGAGAAATATTTTGATTGACGACATGGGAAATATAACAGGCATTCTAGGATGGGAAGACGCGACGGCCATGCCGACCTGGAAAGCAACTCAATACCCGCAATTTTTGAGTGTCGAACATACACAACAATCAAGTACGGAATGTCAAGAGAGCATCCATGAAGACGTCGAGGAAAGAATTGAAGTGGTAAGGTTAAGACGTCTCTACGATGAGGAGATGGCTAAGAGGGTGGTCGCTTGGAAGGAAGAGATTAATCGAGGAAAAATCAGGAGAGAGCTTGAATTCGCGTGCAAATTCTGTAGCGTTGAAAGCTGTGTAAAGGAGATTGAGGACTGGGTGAATGCACTAGAAACCAATATACCCATCGCATTGGTAAAACAATAAGCCAAGGTACGTACACTAATTTCTGAGAAAAGGAAATTCTTCATTGAGAAGGCATTGTTATGAAGCTTCTGCTTTCTTGTCCTTCCCCATGTTGGTTACAATCCGCATTTCCTCATCGGAAGGCATATTGACGATCATGAGATACACCACATCCTATTAATACGTGAGTGTAATGCTTTTGCTTTGAAAAGCGGACTAGACTAACCTTATGAAGCTTTCTTTTCGCAGTCCTCAAGATACCAGTTCTTTGGGGCTTGGGTTTTTCATCCTTGGGCAAGCCTTTTCTCTCTCTCCTTCTCTCTTTCCTGGCAGTTCGCCCGAGATGACCACCAGACAATACTCCAATAATCCCACCTTGATTCACAGGGTGAGAAGCATCTGCCCAGCGTGATGAAGGCACTTGTTGTTCACCAGCGTTTGTCGCCAATGTCGTTGAAGGATTTTCAGTTGCCTGTTGCATGAGTCAAATTGTCATTCCTTACATTTTTATGATAGATGTAACGTTCAAGATTGAAGAGACGTAAGAACGTACAAACTTAGCCGTGCTCCTCTTGTCTCTCCACTCCCCAAACCATACTCCTGCTTTTTTCATTGCGTTTACTTTTTGTTCATCGGTAGCTGTCTCCAATAATGGAAATATCAATTCTGCACTTTCCGGCATCTGCGACTGTCCAATTGTTTTACCAGAGGTAGAATGGAATCCACTGCGACCCTGGACTTCACGTGAGGCGACAGATGTGACTAGCTTGGTGTTCATATCAACAGTAGAGACAAGTGGTTGAGAAGCTGCAGAGTTATTTGATTTCCAGGTCATAAGCAAAGCATAAAGTCCATGTGGTTTGAATAGTTTCTCATTCATTCCGACGAGATATTTGTTCTGTCTGGGGAGTAGAATTAGATTCATACCTCTCAGCCTCACAATCAATGAATCTGATAATACGTACTCTTTAGACATATATGCCCTTCTACCGAACTCAGTGCTGGTGTGCACTGCGAATGCAGCAGCGTGAACAATGATACTTGGTGCCACAGCGAGTCCTTCAGCCATCACACTCGCAGCCACAGCCAAGTTTATCACATGAAAGTATGGAGATGCCTGAGCAATTTGTTAGCACTTGTTCCATTGATCGCGCTGCTTTTAGCTACTCAGATAGGTTCTACCTTGATAGAAGCTTCGAATCCTACTAGAAAATCCATGAATTTATCTTGATCTATACCACAATCTATCAAAACTGGTGCATAAGCTCTGACGAATCCTCGATGTTTAGATCCCGGTCTTCGCTCAGGAATAATTATTGGAACGGGTAATCCTTGCTTTATGTTTGGCCGAGTTGACGAGGGTATGCCAGGATGTTGCTTTCCAAAGTCACCAAGTATTTGCTTAACACTCTCGGGTTCATCTACTATTTCCTGATCGTATGGAGACAGTTCGGCTTGTGTATCGTCTCTGATCCAGTCTCCTTCGTCGTCTTCATCGTAACTTTCGTACCCGTGAGCATTGGAGACGGTTGTAAGGCTATTATGTTCAACAGTCGAAGACTCTGAAGCATCTGGAGTTTTCGCTCTTTGGACATTCCTTTCTGCGCTCTCCTCTGAACCGACTTTTTTTTCTTTAAAGGAGGCGTATGCATCAGTGCCGAATCCAATGATCCCACTAACGGCATCTCTTATAGGTCGTCGACTCATAACTTGTTTGATCACTATTTCAGTGAATGCGGGTAGTGTGATGGTTCTTGGGTGACACAATTCGAGTGGAAGAGTAACAATAAAGAACACACCCGGGGGATTCTCTGTTGTTATAACCCCGCATTCCTCGCCGTTTTGTCACCACTGACTGATAGAGGTACAGGAATGCAACCATGCGACGCATTTAGTTGATGTAGCATCATTGCAGGGAGCCCACCTGTATATCTCATTCAGACGCAGCGAATTGCTAACTGGACGATAAGCCATATATCAGGTCTGCAGTGGATCGAAGTGTACAGATAAGGGTTTTACTGTGGAATGCAGATTATAGCGGTGATGATAAAACAACAATGATATAAGAGGGGATTATAACTTTATATCCACGCGACCTTGAATCTGAATACCCTACAAAATGGTATCCATACTTAGAATTTTGTGTCGCTTCTAAAGGTAGGCAGTGTATCTGATCACTCCATCTCGACCGAGGCGGATAACAAGCAATTTCGATTAGTCTAGAAAGATATTCAATCAAATGCTTATATAATCATTTGATATTGATTGGTCTACAGAGCTATTCAATTCTATATTTCACTAGGGTAGGCTTTGTGCGACCCAATATACACTTTCGATATGCGATGTGCGGCTAATGAACATCACGACATCCACTGAAGAGTTCGGATTTTGCCACTACCTGTCCCAAAAAGACACCTCAACGATAATCACTCCGATTTGTTTCAAACGGTCGTTTTAGATTTCGCAGAAATTTATGACAATTATCATTGAGTTGCTTAAACAAAATTAGTTACTATATGCATTGTCTACCTATGGGTTCCCGTCATACAAGATGATAAATGATATTATATCAGGGTTGATTCTTCATCCAAAAATTATCCAAATCATCTATTTGGCCACGACAACTTGGACACTGTCTCTTAAAGACTCGGTATAGGTATAGGTCTTCAATACTTTAAGACCGGCTGAGTCTAAAACCTTCTCCCATTGACTTTGAGTACGTTCCATTGCCGATAAAGCTGCCATCATAGTGAAATCAATGTTCATGGCTTGGAAATTGGTGCCGCTGTTGGGAAGAACCATTTCATCAATCAAGATGGCAGAATTTGGGCCCATTGCCTCACGGAGATGGTCCAAAATTATCTTGCACTTGTCATCTGGCCAGTCATGCAAAATCTATATCGCGAAAGGTTAGTCATCTTATCCCGGCGTGCTCTGCATGGAGGATATGACTTACGTTACGCATGTAGTAAAATCTGGCATCTAATTTCAGAGTCAGTATGGTACAACCGATGAGATTTTTGCATTATTGAAGTACGTACTCTTGATTTGTTGGGGTGTGAAGAAATCTTGTGGTAAAGCTTTTACGCCATTGATGGATAAAGCATGCTTCAAAGTTATTGGAAGATCCTCAAGAATAATCTCGCCCTTAAGGGCAGGGAATCTAGTCTTGAGTTCTAAGCATTTGTGACCAATTCCACCACCGACGTCAACAAACATAACTTGGGCTGGGTCAAGGTCCTTGACATATTCTTCGAAGGGGAACAAGTCTAACCAGACATCCATTCCCTCTCGCTGAGCAGTCATCCACTCCATGAAGAAGTTGAGTTTCTCTGGATTTTGCTGGAACCATTCGAACAATGGGAGATCTGTGCGATGTCCCATGTGAAATGGTGAGTATGATGCATCGGCAGGATTCTTGTATTCAGTAGCCTTGAAGAACTCTGGGAGGGCTTGAAATGCTGGACCAACACTATCGAAGCTAGAGGCGGATTGTCTTAACATATGTATCTTTGTTTGCGATAATGTACTTACGTGTGGTTCATTCCAGCTTTAAGGCCAGGTTTGGCAAGTGCTTTTGTGATATTGTCTGCGATAAATGTCTCTTCTCCGACCTCTGTTACGATATCTGTCGATGCCAAGAACCTCAAAATCCGACCTACAGTAGTTAGAACCTGGTAAATATCTTTAATGGGTAGGAACATACTTAAAAGTAGAGGGTCACATTTGGTTTTCTCTGCTAATTCTGACGTAGTCATGGGACCATCGTTGTCGGCTAAAATCCTGAAGAGATCGAGATCATTACCAGTACGGCAAAGTGCGGGTTGAATTGCCTTAAAAAGAAATTCGTCAGCAAGCGGCTATATGAATATCATATGTCAAGCATGGACACGTACGAGGTAGAGAAGACGCTGGATAGTTTCGCCCGAAGTCTCAAGGGACACAGCCGTCTTTCGAAGTTGATTGATGAGATTCTTACGCGTGTGCTCATCAGCAATCTTGGCTGCCTCCGTGATTCTGGAAAGCGCAAGTTCGAGATCTCCAACGGAACCCATCTTGATATTCTGACTTGAAGTAATGTCACGGTAATGTTGAGTTTCGAGAGGAGTGACGTTTGTATCTCAAATAAAGATATTCAGAAAGTCAATGACAGCTCTGATGCAGTCGTCGGGACTTACATATATATACTAAATGAACGGCCAACGGTTGGGGGGCGAGGTAGTGGCTCGGATTGGTAATGTTTAGCAACCTCGTACTCCATACCGAATCAGCAATACAAGCGTCGTGGTTGACAGCCCCTCTCAAGACCTCGCCTGCTCACCAATTTTGGACCCCACAGTCTTGATAGGCAAGAAATTCCATCGCAGGTTTAGTGAAGAGCATTGAGTTCGTTGCAACATGTGCCTATCTACAGTCACAATACTGCCGGAATCAACCTCTTTCTTGGACGTATCTTTCAGATGTTATCACGCCGCATGACAGCATACAGAGCTTGTTCCAGATCAATCGTGAATTGCGACCTCCGGCATCAGGGCATCCATGTCACCGCTAGCAAGGCCGGTATGTGAAATCCCACATCACAGCTATACAGACACGAAATTTCTTGCAATCTCCGTTTCTATATTATTTGTCACATGCCTGGGCGGCAAGCCATTTGATGATGCCTTTGATAAGCATAAAAATCAAAGATCGGCGACCTCACCCTTAACGTTGTTCATATCTAATTTTTGTTGTTTGAACATCATGGAGCCAAGGAGTTGAAGCGTGGGGTAAAAAGACGGTGCCTCGGCCTTGGGACAGGGGGTAAATTGAAAATTGCCCATTTTTCCAAGTATCGTCCCAAATTTAAATTTCAAGGGCATAATGACCTATAATATCGCATCGATTAAGCATGCTTAACCATGAAGCTGGTACTGGGGGTACGGACGGACGTGTCTATTTTGCTTCTTTGGATCCAATAGTACACCTTTACGTTGCAACCCTCGCTCGTAAGAAACCCTATAAGGGTTACAATAAGAGGATGGTGAGAAATTACAAATACGTATGTCAGCTTATTTTGGTGTAAATTCATCCAATAAGGAAAGTTGAAGCTCTTTCCTCTCAATGATTATGGAAGCTTAGACTCCTTCAGGATTTCTTTTCGAAGTTTATCATTATCGAGCATAAGCAGGTCTCGGCGATCCTTCCAACTGCGGTAGTTTATACCTCGTTATGTGATTAAGCTTATAATAGCATTTTGGTTTTACTGCAGTTCAGAATAATCTGGAATATTCAAGGCACGTTGCAAAGTTGCAGTCGGAAGTTCCCATTCCACTCTTTTATTTACTTTTACAATTCAATGTCACTCTACTGTGTGACTGTGTGATAGTCTACCGCTGAGAGGGTTGCAAGGCCACGTTTTGATCGTCCAGGCACATACTGGGGTAGAACGGCGTAGAACTTTATGACAATCACCTCACAATACTTTTGTGAGGTGATGTATTGATCATTTCAGCATAGCGCTCTAGGCAACACAGTATAAATTGTGGGCTAAAATGTGCGTAATGGCTTATTGATATATTGGCTGTCAGCCCCATATAGCATTTACAACAGGTCTTATGCACGCAGTATTAAGCGCTACACATCAATCACTATCTTCAGGTGCAAATACCGTCTTTCGTGAAGTGATAAAAATAACGGAACAATAGTAGCACTGAGCGCTTCTATATGAAAGTGGTGAAGGAAATAAATTACGACGTACTATCGGCTATGGGTGTTCAGAATGAGGGGGTACTTCTCTCTCCGCACAATCCACTTTCGACTTCATGGCTTAATAGAGTGGGATATACACATTCTCTGTTCGGCATCTGCTCCGTGTCGGTGCACCCGAAATCTCAGGAATACCACCTGCTGATTCCTCTCTAGGAAATGCTCTCAATGATGATATTCTCAGCACTGATGGGCCCAGAGAATATCTTTCTTATGCTGCATACCATTCTCTGCAGGTATCGCTCTAGCCGCGGAGTTGAACGACCACTCCTGGTAAACTGACCAGGTACTCGTAATAATAGGCGCAGTTTATGTCTACGTCGAGCCATTGAGTGGCGCATCGACTGTGCCATTATTGTAGCCTGAGCCTAGCTGTCAGATCTCCTCACCCCGTCTTCCTTCGTGAATGGATACTACATTGGGACACGTGGACAGCTCGGCATGGCATGGCAACAATGACATCTCTAGGTCCAATTTTCCCATATTCGATACACGCACAAGCTTTATGTTTGGTTTTGCTGATGTGCTGAATTTGTGTGAAAGAGGATCGAAGGAATAGTATAATTTCCTCAATTTGTGCTATCTGCATACACTATCACACCAGCCATGCTTACACATCACATAGATAGACATTGATTTCCACAAATTGTGATCATTGACTTGTTTGACCGATCTGATCTTAGGGAAAAGTTTGTATCTACATTCCAGAAATTCGGCACTCACGGATTCAAGCTAGCTAACTCGACAATGGAGGCCCCAGCTGGAGGAGATGTCGATAGAGGACCAACTATCATGGCAATTATGTGGGCGCAAGCTGCTATTTCTTGCATCGTGGTCGCTATGAGGTTTTGGGCCAGAATGACGATCAAAGCGCTCGGGAAAGATGATTGGATTATGCTTTGTACTTTGATCAAGTATGTATTGGTATTGGTACCCAATCAATCAAGGCAGTTGTTAACCATGATTCTGTTAGTTTCCTCGTTTTCTGTGGGTTTGTCACCGTTCAAGCTCTACATGGCGGCGATAGGCATCTGTATTACATTCCTCTCGCAGAGCAAGAATTCGCGATCAAAATGACTTGGTTACTGCAGCCCTTCGTTATTCTAGCAATCTGCCTGGGAAAAGTATCGGTCGCTTTCTTGATAATGAGACTTCTTTCGCCTAATCCGAAATGGCCAAAGCCATTCCTTTGGTTTTGCATCATCTCTTGCCTTGTCTTCGTTTTCGTCGATATTGTTTTGACATATGTTCAATGTACACCTGCAAAGGCGCTTTGGGATCCAACCGTCCCACATACCTGCTGGGAGCCAAAAGTTCAATCGGATTTCGCGATCTTCTGTGCTACCTGGCTTGTTTTCATCGATGCGCTTCTGGCAATTTCTCCCATATTGTTCTTTGGGAGGTTGAAGATGAGCTTGAGGAAAAAGATTGGAATCTGTGCACTCTTAGGAGGAGGTATTATGTATGTATCCTGCTACGGTCCTCACTTCATTGAGAAAGGCTCAGCTAACCACATTAATTTCAGCGCTGCGATCTGCGGATCAATCAAAATTTCTTATTTGACAGAGCTCAGTGCGCGAGCAGATATCACCTGTAAGGCTTCCAGACTACAAGGAAGCGCAAAGCCGAGAATTCTAACATCGATATAGGGGCAACGTACGATTTATTCGTTTGGAGTGGCGCTGAGGCATTTATCCTGATAGTCTGCGGAAGTATACCACCATTGAAGATTCTTTGGGATCGTTACATCTCAAAGACGACCGGCCAGACGAAGACGTCGAGTTCGTCATATATACAGTTTAGTAGTGGGAGATCTAGAGCCACAGCCCATCAATATGACGGAGTGACCTACGACATGAAGCCATTGGCTTCACCATTACCCGGCAGAGAAGTAGACTTGGAAGGTCAGAGGGCATCGACAGTACAGGAACACAGCGACTCTCTATCAATAGGAGACAGGGAAAGGCCGCATTCCGTAGGAATGAGCAGGTGATTAATTTTATATGTATTTTAGCGATGGGAGGGAACGGTTAACCCTTGAATGTATAATATGTAGTTCTGAGAACCGCAGAAGCAATGATACCCTAATGTATATGATCGAGCAAAAGATCTACAGAATCTGCGGCCCCAATTGGTCTACTCGTACACGCTTTACTTTTGCCTCAACTCCGCGTTATAATCATGTATACTCAGTGTCAACTCACCAAAAGCCGTTTATTACGCTATTTAGTAACGATCCTACGAATCCATGCTCACCAAAGACTCGGGTATCCGGGATTATTCAAAGTAAACGAGTACGGAGTACATAAAATACCAAGACCAACACGTCCACCAACACGCCCCCATCATACTCTGACAGTGTAAGTCTTCTTATCACCATCCCCGCTCTGTCGTTGAGGATATTAGCTCCAGTAAGATTCACTAAGGGAGCGGAGTATACAACCAGGAAGATAGAAGATATTTTCCCCTGGAAGAAACCCGAGTGCTGTGCCCCATAATCTAACTGTGATGAATTTGTCAAAGTTTATGAGGCCAATACTAGATAGGTGGGTGAGCATACATATAGTATGTCAAACTTTCCATATGGTATTTCGCATTTTGTACTTTTCCTTCCATTCAACAGGAACACCGAATCCTACCACCGGTCGACATAGGTGAATGAGGAGAATCTGCTAGGCCTCGACGTATTGCACTTATAGCCTTACCTGGACTAAACAATCGCCACGAGGTGATAGATCAATACTGATAATCGCCTCAGACGATACCCACCACTGACTGGATTCTTGGGGGGTCAATGACAAGCTATATCTAAGACTCTCTTACTCGATTATTGATCACGGTGTTACACCACCGCTAATTTGATTTAAACAATACCATACCACTAGTGAGCATGAATCTTCAACATTCAACCCTAGTCTTCGGACCGCAGACGAATTCCTTTGACGCGACCCATCTCTCCGCCGTTAGAAACTCTTTAGTTTCTAACAAACGCCTAAAGCCATTCCACAAAGCCATTACCGGACTTTCCGACTTCTTGCAAATACTACTCGCTCATGATCCTTCTCTGCAGAAACTACCTGCAGTAGAATACTGCACCTTCCTGATTCAATGGCTGGAAACCGGTTCATTAGCACCAGAGCCAATGAATCGGGATTTACCGAACATGGTCTGCACGCCCCTCACAGTCATCATCCACGTTGTGCAGTTTTTCAGCTATCTCGAGGCCCACTATGGGCCTGTTCACGCATATGATAGTTTCCTTGCATCTGCAACTCCAATTGGGGCCCAGGGGTTCTGTATCGGGTTTTTGACCGCAGCTGCTGTAACTTGTGCTTCGGATGAGGACACTTTGGTCCAACTGTGCTCAAATGCCTTGCGACTTGCTCTTTGCATAGGCGCTTATGTTGATCTAGATCAGTCGAATGCGGAAGAGAATCTGACAACTGCTGTTATGGTTTCTTGGAGTGAGAAGAATAAACCCGTTTGCGATGTTTACAAGTTCTTGAAGGATTTTCCAGAAGTAAGTCGTCTTACTAGTGCACAATTATGTGACGAGTGTCGCAAAGCCACATTTGTGCGATTGAATTCTCCACGTGAAATTCTCGGGTTTAGATGCTGATTTCTGGTGGCTGTGCTTAGGCTTACATTTCTGTTATCTCCGACAAAACCAAAATCACAATAACACTTCCCCAGAAACTTTGTGATCCCATTTCAAAAGCCTTGTTGGATCAAGGGTACAGTGTGATTCCATTGGTTGTCTTCGGTCGTTTCCATTCATCTGTTCAGACAAATGCCTGTCAGAAACTTATTCAACTATGTGCGTCGACGGAATCTTTACAGTTCCCCCAAGCAAAAAGTCTTCGGACCGCTTTGAGAACAGGTGAGGATGGACAAGAAATACGTGAAGGATCACTTCATGAAATTGCACTTGTTTCATTGCTTTCAAGACAATCGAAATGGTACGTGACCATCTCAAACACCGTTTCTCAATTGGATGCAAGTCAAAAGAGACATGTACTTCAAGTAGGGTTTGTCGATTGCATTCCAAGCCGACTTGTTCGTGAATTTGATCTCAAAGTCGTAAAGCTTAGCAACTTCCTCCTTAATTATGGATCCCATACCATTGCTACTCCTCTACAGAAAAATATCTTTCAATCTTGTCCACCAAAAGAACATGTCTATCCCAAACACTCAATTGCAGTTGTTGGGTACTCATGCAAATTTCCTGGAGCAAATTCGCCCGAAGAATTTTGGGACATCTTGACTGAAGGCAGGTCATTACTTCGAACAATACCAGATGGGAGATTCCCTGTCGAAGGTCTGAGGAGGTCTTCGAAACAACCATTCTATGGCAATTTCGTGGATGACATTGATGCATTTGATCATAGGTTTTTCCAGAAATCTCCTCGAGAAGCGGCGTCCATGGATCCACAACAAAGATTCTTACTTGAGTGTTCTTATAATGCTCTCTCATCCAGTGGATATTTTGGCCGGCAATCAATGTCTAAAAGCAAAGGACACAATGAGCAAAATGATGTTGGATGTTTCTTCGGAGTTTGCGGTTCTGACTACAATGATAATATTGCTTCACATCCACCAAATGCATTCTCATCTTTAGGCAGTTTACGAGCATTCCTCAGTGGAAAAGTCAGTCATTTCTTTGGTTTCACAGGGCCTTCGGTGATCTACGATACAGCTTGCTCTTCTTCAGCTGTTGCAATTGACGCCGCATGTAAATCTCTGCAGGCCGGAGACTGTTCAGCGGCTCTAGCAGGAGGTGTTTCTTTATACACTAGTCCATATTTCTACGAGAACTTGGGGGCCGCGTCATTTTTGAGTCCGACCGGCGCTACAAAGCCGTTCGATGCGGGAGCCGATGGGTATTGTAGAGGAGAGGGCGTGGGAATCGTTGTGTTGAAACGATTGGAGACTGCGATTGCAGATGGTGACCATATATTAGGAGTTATTGCTGGATCTGCTGTTAATCAGAGTATGAATTCAACAAGTATTACGGTGCCAAATCTGGAATCTCAGTCAGTGTTGTTCGAAAAGGTGGCGGCACTTGCAGGCTCGAGTCCATCGGAATTCTCATATGTCGAAGCTCATGGGACAGGAACACCTGTTGGGTAAGTTCTTCTTTTTCTCAAAAATCTTGGAACTAGATATCATCTGAATTATTGACATCGTCTGCAATAATTCTAGACTTTATAATTCAAAAGCTGACTCGAAGCAGAGATCCAATAGAAATAAATGCAATCCGCAAAGTATTTGGCGGAGCACACCGATCGATACCACTACATGTAGCATCGGTGAAGGGCAATATTGGTCATCTGGAAGGTGCCTCGGGTGTGGCATCATTGATTAAGGTCCTTCTAATGATGAAGCACAAATCAATACCAAGACAAGCGAACCATTTGTCCTTAAACCCCAAGATAAGAGCTTTGGAACCGGACAAAATGAAAATCCCGCTCCATACAACACCATGGGAAGCTGATCTCCGTATCGCCAGCATCAACAACTACGGTGCATCTGGGAGCAATGCATCTATAGTCGTGGTCGAGCCACCTTCTCAAGAGCTCAAGTCTCGTTTTTTTGACAGCCCAGAGAGTTCGCCTATGACAGCTAAATATCCTATCAGGGTATCTGCAAATTCTCCAGGAAGTTTGGCCGCCTATTGCGATCGTCTTAAGAAACAAGTTCCCCAACTCTGTCAGGACTCTATTACTTTGCGTGATCTCTCTTATGGCCTAGCAGAAACTCAGAACTGGAATTTCACCAACGTTTTCACGGCGGCAGTCTCAGACCTTAGCGAGTTAGACAACGCGCTGATGAATAGTGTGGAAGACTGCTTCACCTTCCCTCAGAAAGTTAAGCCGGTAATATTGTGCTTCGGTGGACAAACGAGTGCTACAGCTTCCGTGGATCGGGATCTATACAATCAATCGACACTCTTCCGTCGTCATGTTGATCATTGCGATGAGGTTCTGCGGTCGTTGGGAAAGAATTCCATATTCCCTAGCATCTTCGACTCCAGTCCTGATCCTAGCACAGTCAATCTTCACTCTAAATTGTTCGTCCTGCAATATAGCGCTGCTAAGACGTGGATAGATTCCGGTATCCAAGTTAGCTCGATGATCGGCCATAGTTTCGGACAATTGACAGCGTTGACGGTTGCAGGCTCTCTCTCTCTGGAGGATGGCTTGAAGCTTGTTGTTGGTCGTGCTGAATTGGTTGAGAAGTTGTGGGGCCACGATAATGGTTGTATGCTAGCTGTTGAAACAGATCACGATACTCTGAATAAGCTCATTGACTTGACGAGAAAGCAAGGGTCCAAATTTGAAGTCGAAGTTGCGTGTTACAACGGCCCAACAAGCTTCGTATTGGTCGGCACCCATCTCGCTATTGCGAAGGTCGAAGACATCCTTAAGAATAATGCAGTGGACTTTTCGTCACTCAAATCAAAGAAATTGGATGTCACCCATGGATATCACTCTTCATTGACCGATGTTATTCTACCTGAATACATGCAAATTATGAAAGGTTTGGAATTCAGCGAACCCAAGATTCACATCGAAACATGCTCTGAAAATGAAGCATGGTTAATTCCTAGTCCCGAACTGGTTGTTGAACACACGAGAACAGGAGTCTATTTTGGCAATGCAGTTGAACGAATTAATCAAAGATTTGGTCCTTGCATATGGCTAGATGTTGGCTCTGGGTCAGCCATCACCAAAATGGCTAGGAGAGCGCTCAAGTCGGGAACATCCACCGTTCAGTTACACCAGTTCTTAGATACCAAACTAGACAACGACAGAGTCTTAGATCAAATGACAAATACGACAATTGAACTTTGGAAAGGTGGGAGTAAAGTCCACTTTTGGCTTCATCATCGCTGCGAGAAAAATAGCTACAAAAGAATCGATCTGCCTCCCTACCAATTTGAGAAGGCACGTCATTGGTTGGAATGGAAAGAACCTCAGACCGCCGCGTCTCTACCGTCAACACTAGAAGACTCTTCCGTTAAACGGCCAAATTCCTTGCTATCATTTGTAAAATTTCATGACAAAGATAGGAGTCATGTTGAATTTCGGATTAATGTACAGGAGCAAGGATATCAGAAATATATCACCGGTCATGCCGTTCTTGGACAACCACTTTGCCCTGCCCCTCTCTATATGGAACTTGCATCCTCTGCGATTCTAATTCTCGAAAACTACAAGTTACATCAAGACACTCCTATACTTCCCCAAATACAAGACCTCGAGATCAAAGCTCCTTTGGGTAAAGCACTTGATAAATCAGTGGCTTTGATACTCAGAGCAGATGGCGAGTCTTGGCTATTCGAGTTTTCAAGCCAGAGTTCGACAATCAGGAGAAATTCATCTCAACCAGTGACACATGCTACTGGTAATATAGTGCTGCGAGATAGGTTCCCAACAAGCACTTCACGAACCGAAAGATTGATACCACAAACTCGCCTCACGGCTATTCAATCAGATACCAAGGCGGAAAGCCTTCAAGGAACGCAGGTATATGACAGGTTTTCTCGGGCAGTAACATATTCCGAAATTTATAAAGGTGTAAGAGAGGTCTATGCAAGGGAGCACGAGATTGTCGGAAAAATTGGACTTCCAAAAGAGAGTCAGCTCTCAGGCTTAGGACGCAAGACTATAATTGACCCAATCGCGTTGGACAACTTCATTCAAATAGCCGGTCTCCACGTCAATTGTCTTATTCCCATCAACGACAATGAAGTCAATGTCTGCGTAAAGATATCTGATCTTGAATTTCACAAAGAACTGGATAAATCAGATAGTCAATCCGGATGGACGGTCTTTTCAACATATTCGACAACTGGACCAAGAGAAGTAGAGAATGATATCTATGTCTTCGACTCACAAAGTCATAAACTTGTTTTAACGATTTTTGGCGCCATTTTCATGCGAGTTAATATCAATTCTTTAGCCAAGACACTATCTAAAGCAAATGCTCGTAGCACTATTGTCATTGATGAACCTCGGATCACCTTTGATAATTTTGAGGCAGAAAATTTGACAGTCTCGACACTTCTCGAAGATGAAGGCTACAGATCCATCGATACTACGATAATTCACTCCGAGGAAGAAGATAACGAAGAAATGTCACCACTACCAGCAGGTCACAATCCAATTCCTCGGCTGGAACAATTATTGATCGATCATTTGGATCTTCCCGAGGGTAGTGTGAAACCAGAAATGAATCTGGTAGATGAAGGACTAGATTCCTTGTTGGCTATCGAGCTTGGAAACGATATCAGCAAAATGTTCGGTGTTAGAAATCTAGCACTGGATGAATTTCAAACTTTTGGAGAGCTTTGTATTGCTGTATTTGGAAAAGATATAAAGCCTATAAAGGCAGATGTTAAAAAGAAGAGTATTGATGCCAAGGCCCTCACTTCTAGTCTGAAGAAGATCGAGAAGCCTATTGTCATTGAGAAATTTGCAAGCGAAATTTTGGTGCCGGACGATCCATCTTTCCTAAAAGGATCGCAGTTGGTATTTGACAAAGTCCGCCGTGAGTTCGACACGTTTGCGAAAGAGACAGGTTTCAATGGCTTCTGGGAGAATGTTTATCCTTCACAGAAGAAGCTTGTCCTATCTTATGTTGTGGAGGCCTTTGTTAAGCTCGGGTGTCTCATTCCGTCGTTAATTGCCGGTGAAGTTCTCCCGTCGATTGATTTCCTACCAAAACATCAGAAATTGGTTTCGCAGTTGTACAATATATTGGAAGATGGCAATTTGATAAAGAGTGGTGAAGGAAGATTTCTGCGAACCAATGTTCCGGTCGACACCACTCCATCTTCTAAGTTGTATCAGAAAATTTTGGCAGAAGTACCACTCTTTCACCTCGAACACCGTATTCTCCACATCACCGGCTCCAATCTTGCAGACTGTCTTATAGGGAAAGCA
Organism: Botrytis fragariae; assembly: GCF_013461495.1. Taxonomy (NCBI): domain Eukaryota; kingdom Fungi; phylum Ascomycota; class Leotiomycetes; order Helotiales; family Sclerotiniaceae; genus Botrytis; species Botrytis fragariae. The sequence continues at coordinate 3,065,948 of NW_023500989.1, read as the reverse complement.
GATCCCGTACAGCTCCTCTTTGGAAAAAGAGAAAACAAAACGCTCTTGGAAGAATGGTACGCCACAGCTCCAGCTCCAGCGGCCATCACAGCCCACCTCACGCATTTCCTTCACCAAGCTCTGTCCGTCCAATTCGGAATTGTTAAAATTCTTGAAATTGGTGGAGGAACTGGAGGAACAACAAAGCACATGATAGATTTTCTCACTTCCAATAACATTCCCTTCGAATACACATTCTCCGACATATCCCCCATGTTCGTTAATGCCGCCAAGAAAAGGTTTGCTAAATATCCGAATGTCACTGTTACAACTTTAGATATCGAAAAGCCAGTCTCTGGAAATATGCAGAAAAAGTTTCACATAATTTTATCAACAAATTGTATTCATGCCACCAAAGATATCTCCAATTCCACGGCACATATTCGCGATATGCTCCTGCCCAACGGCTTTTGCTCCCTAGTCGAATTCACTCGTAACATATTTTGGTTCGATTTGGTATTTGGACTATTAGATGGCTGGTGGTTTTACGAAGACGGACGATCCCACGTTTTGGCCGATGAATGGTTTTGGGAATCGAGTATGAAAACAGCTGGGTTTGGACATGTTTCGTGGACACATAATTCTAGTGCTGAATCGCGGACTGTCAGGATTATTACAGGATTTCTAGAGGCTCCTAAGAGTACGAACGTTGTTCCCAAGAGGCCGAGGAAAAGTTTCAAGTATGAAACGCTGGAGTATAAGATGGTTGGGGAATGCCGACTTTTTGCGGACGTTTATTATGATTCTAGTACTGCGAAGAATGAAATCGAGAGACCTGTCGGTGAGTGCTACACAAGACGATAAATACGATGGTTAGAATAACATGCTGACAAAGTTCAGCGCTTATGATCCATGGTGGAGGCCATACCTTATACAGCCGAAAAGATATAAACCCAAAGCACATTCGACTGCTCCAAGACAACGGATTTATCCCAGTCAGCATTGACTATCGGTTTATACCCGAGGTACCTCTCCGCGAAGGAGCCATGTCCGATGTTTGTGATGCGCTAGTATGGGCTCGAAATACTCTACCATCCATCATTCTAAAGAATTGCCCTCAGCAAAGGGTAGACGGTAGTAGAGTAGTTGTACTTGGATGGTCCACCGGTGGTACACTCGCCATGTCCAGCGCCTTTACATCTCTCGAACAAGGGACTCAACCACCCGAAGCTATTTTAGCGTTTTATTGTCCTACAGATTATGACGATGAATGTAAGTTTCTCTTCGGTTTTCCAAGACGTATAACTGTTCTGATCTTTTAACTAGGGTGGAAAACTCCCATTAACCCAAAAATGTCCATCTCCGATCCTTCCACGCCATATAATCTTCTCGAGGGCGTACAGAACACTCCGGTAACAAGTTATACGCCCACAACCAGCACTGGTGCTTCGACTCAATTGTTCTCTCTACAAGATCCGCGCACCCGCTTTATTTTACATATGAACTGGCGCGCGCAAGCATTACCGATCTTGATCAACGGTCTCCCATCGCTTCCCACCTCTCAAACGACCACGTCTTTCTCTCCCTCTACCACCTCCTACGAAAGCCTCCCCATGCCATCACCCAGCCAAATCGCCCGCATATCACCTTACTCACAAATCGTCTCTTCACACTACAAGACCCCCACATTTCTGATCCATGGTACAGAAGATGATTTGATTCCTTGGCAGCAAAGCCAGAAAACATATGAGGCGCTAAAAGAAAGGGGAGTTGAGGCAGACATTGAGGTTTTGGAGGGATCGGGACATCTTTTTGATTTGACTAGGGATAGAGGTGGCGATGAGGGGGTAAGAGCGGTAGAGAGAGGACTGGAGTTTTTAAAGAGATTCGTGTAAGGTTTTTAAAGGGGATGAGGGGGCGTATTGAGGGGAAGTTTGGGGGCTGGAACTGAATGAATTGAAATGAATCCAGTGGCGGGGTTGTTCGTTTTTGTTATTCATGAAGTGTGATCATGATTCATGATAGCGACCGCAGGCGGTCTGACTTTGATGACTAGGCTTAGTTGCTGTTGATTTCCTAATTGTACATATCGAATACTATCTTCTATCCATAATAGTTGGTCCTCTACCTCTAATGATTAAATATACATGTGTATTTTAAAAATCCTAAGCGTCACCCAAATGATTGTCAGACTTTCTTTAATTAAGACGCAGACTTTAAAATAATTCAAACTGTACCGTCGTGATATGATCGCCAGTGAGGGGATAATCATAATGGAATGGTAATTAAAATACGATTTGTTGTGTGACGCTTTCAGATTCTTTGACAAAATATGCTGTCTGGGTGATAAGTGTTTACACCTGCTATATCGTTCGACCACCCATTGAGGAGCAGCTTCAAACACTATCCAGCTATTTTAGATATTGATGACTTGATATTCACATCGATGGATAGTGTAAGGCTGAAGAGGCAGTTGAGATGAACCTATATACTTACCAGCCAATACCTAGATTATCAACAAGAATGGGCGTTAACGAATCCGAGCAATCTAATTGAATGCTCGGAAAGCAATTTGGCTCAGATTTCGGACATTCGGATATGCAACGAAAATAAACTACTCCGAGATTCATTTCAACACTCCGCTGTCCACTTTAAATTTGAGCTGCTGAATGAAGTTTGCTGTACAGTACGTTATGGGATGAGAGTGGGATGATAAGAGAGATCTCGGATAGACAATCACCCAAAATGTAGCTTCGAAGTGGCAGAAGAAGAGAACAAAGTCGCAATCCTAATTAGATCCAGAATTCGCTTGTCGTGAGCTAAGGAACACCAACTATTTCCAGACTCACGCTCCGAGAGCTCAGAACTAAAATTCACGTGAACTTCACGTGGCTATGGTGATCTCAAGTCGATCCTGGGAAAATCTGTACCTGACATCGTGAAAAATAAAGAGCCAGTGAAAGTTTTGAATAAACCACCTGGTATGTATGAAGAAGAGAGAAGCTCCAGATCATAAATAGATTCGTTTCGCGCACAATACTCTCATGCAAAGTTGATATCGCATCCGGCCAACAGAGAACATGGAATCGCAGCCTATTGATAGAGATATATTCCGAGATGAGGTAGGCGTCCCATGGCAATGTTATTGGGTAGAGTCTGTTACCGTGAGCGGACATTGATACCATTGACAGAATGTTTGAGACACCTGCCAAACTTCAGGGTCCAAAATCGTTCAATGATCCGCGAAATTGAGTTTAGTAATTCAATAGATAAATAATCTCGTATCCAAGTCGACAAGGAATTCTATCAATCGTCAAGATTATATTATCAGGGAGAGATATGCCCATTCGAGTATATTGAACCTTGGTTAAATAGAATCGAAAGTAATGTCTCACTTGCCCTATCTATGCCAGGAGGGTTTGTAGATAGCGATATCAGTATCAATATTACGCCCCTGAGCAGTCCCATAATGCGGGTGTTATCTGTACGGAGTACACGCCAGCCAGCCTGGTGTCAATGCTCTAGTACCTGGGGACACGCGGAAGTACTCCAGATATGGTAGTGTAAGGCTGGATCCGTTTACAATTAGGGGAAGTGAGTGAAGAATTTCCTAGATATGGACTGGATATCAGAGATCTATGTGATGAGTCTCAAATGTTTGAAATTCCGAGGCTGTGAAGGTTCAATGCGAGGGATCCCCGAAAGACTCTATTTGTTACTATAATTGTTATGCAAGATGTAAAATGTCCTCTTTTCCCTCCCCCCTCGTTCTGATCCACTACCGGGATGCCTATTCCAGTAATACTCATCGTGATAAGAAGAACTCCGCATGTACGTATTCACAATACTGGAGTAAAATAATAATGCCAACCTTACAATGGGGTGCTCCAGTGTGAAAACTAATCTGATGTGGATTGATCTCGCAGTTTCCAAGACGCGGTAATGAGGACAAGAATCACAAGACTCGCCAGAGAAAACAAGAAAAAGAGGCTCAGAAACAAGAGATTAGACCAAGTTTCAAAACATATGAGGAATATGTACAAGGGACGAAATTTCATGGGGACGAAAGCACCTTAGTTGCTTCTCGTACTGTAATTGCCTTATTACGGGTGGTTGGAACATGGTTGACACTTGACAGAGAGAGAAAGGTAGACGGACAAACTAAATCGAAGTAAATGGAAAATCAAGAGCAAAAGCTGCACAACCAATGAAACACATGCTTTGACATATCAAAGATTCCACTGTGAGCCCCACCGCAATTCCATTGTAACATCACCTCCACACCACCGTAACTACAACTAAATTCTTATCCATGGGGTTATCCAGTTATTCGTCCCAACGTCTGACTGATATGGCAAAAATGTTGATTGAGTTTTCAAAAGATTCTATTAACTCGAATTCCCATGGAGATGTCCATCATTCTATTCCATTTTCCCATCCTAGTTCGGTTATTGCCCTCTAGCAGTGTGCGGAAATTTACTCGTATCCCGTCTTTGCCCCTTCACTTGACTTCATATCCTTTCATCCTAAGGCGAATGCTCCAACCGTCGAACTCTAGAAGCCAAGCAGAATGCTAGTTATTCTCCCAAATCTACCTGGTATAACTAATCCGTCGTTTATGATATACAAGGGGAGTCCTTCACGGCACCACCGAGATTTGTCCATTTCAGCCTATCTCTGTGCTTTCATTCTCACATACCTTGTTTCTCATGCAGGATGATGCACTCGTCTCCATTCATTCCCACTCTAACCTCAGAAATCGCCCGACCGACCACCGTCCCCATGTCGACTCGCGCTTACTTTCTTACTGACTTGCTAAAAACCCTAGCAATCACTGGTGCTTCGTAAGGAATCATGTCTTTCCAACTGTACCGCAGTCCAGAAGCAAGATCAGTATTTTTGCACTGTTACGTAAATTGAAGTCGCTGAGTAGTTTGCTAACATTCGCCGCCTGTTTTGGAACTAAAGAACTTTGAGTTTTGCCAAGACCCATTAATTCTGCCATCCATGGGTCAAGTATTTGGAACACGGCAAACGCTCATATATTTTTGTTGTTTCTAATCTTTATATATCTGGAGAGTTTCCCCTCCTTTTTTTGACTTTCCTCCAGATTTCGGTATTCACTCATTATCTCAATTGGTCCGAACCTGGTTTGATAGACATTGAAATATTCAAACATAATTACGATAGATTACAAAGGTCACTATGGCGGACTACAAAGGCACTTCTTCTGGTGGAGTGTTCGAACAGAATGCCAACCAAGGAGATTTACATAGAAGAAACGTCGTCGGTATGGAGGAAGGTCCCGATGCTGATGCGCAACTCGCTGCTCAATTTGGATACAAACCTGTATTCAAGAGAGAATTCGGATATCTCTCGACTTTCTCCTTCGCCGTCTCTATCAGTGGATTGTTTGCTACTACCATGACCACTTTCTCCTACCCAATTATGTCTGGTGGATCTGCCGCAGCAGTATGGTGTTGGGCAATTTCTGGTGCTGGTTGCATGTGTATTGCTGTAAGTTCAATGGCAACCACATTTTCTGATTAACATCTTGCTCATTTGATATTAGCTTTCTGTCGCTGAGCTGGTCTCTGCATATCCTACTTCCGGCGGTCTATACTTTGCAATTTCACGACTCACACCAACAGACTGGGTACCATCTATTAGTTGGGTTACTGGTTGGTTGAATCTTCTCGGACAGGTTGCTGGTGTTGCCTCCTCCCAATACGGTGCATCTCAAATGCTGTTAGCGGCTGTCTCCATTGGCAAAGATTTCGACTATACGATTAACGCAAATACAACGGTCGGTGTAATGGCCGGTTTGATGGTGCTTACTGGATTGGTTAACTCATTATCTACCTATTGGATGGAAAAGATGACAAAGAGCTATGTTATCTTCCACGTTCTCGTTTTGGTATCGTGCTGTATCGCTCTTTTGGTCAAAACCCCGAACAAACATGATGCCACCTATGTTTTTACCAATGTTGATTCAACCTCCGGTTGGACCCCTGTCGGATGGAGTTTTCTCTTCGGGTTCCTCTCCGTCTCCTGGACCATGACCGATTACGATGCTACCGCTCATATCACTGAAGAGTAAGTAATCTAAACCCTTCTTGGATCATTTGGGCTAATCAATCTATTAGAATTTCCGAACCAGAGAAAAAAGCACCTTGGGCTATCTCTATGGCTATGCTTTTCACCTATGTTGCTGGATTTCTTTTCAACATTGTACTTTGTTTCTGCATGGGTGACCCGGCCGAAATCCTTGGCACAAGTATTGGTCAGCCAGTCGCTCAGCTTTTCTACAACAGTCTAGGAAAGGCAGGTGGTATCTTCTACACCGTTTGTGGATTCATCATTCTTGAATTTGTTTGCTTTACTGCTATGGTACGTTATGAATCCCCTTTACCTTTGGCAAAAATGGGCTGACAATCAATCTAGCAATCATTGGCCCGAACTGTTTTTGCTTTCTCCCGTGATAAGCTTGTACCATTTTCCAAAGTCTGGACAAAGATCTTACCCATCACTGGAACGCCCATTGCAGCCGTCTGGATTTCTGTCGTCCTCTGCATTGCTATCAACCTTATCGGTCTTGGATCCTACACTGCTATTTCTGGAGTCTTCAATGTTTGCGCCATTGCTTTAGATTGGAGTTATTGTATTCCAATTGCGTGCAAACTTCTCTTTGGCAAATTCGAGCCAGGTCCATGGCATATGGGTAAATTCAGTACTGCCGTCAACGCATGGGCCTGTATCTGGACTCTTTTTGTCAGTATCATCTTCATTCTCCCGACCGAACGACCAGTGACTGCCCTCAACATGAACTACGCTATCGCCTTCTTAGGATTGATCCTAGGCTTCTCTACCATCTACTGGTATGTTTCTGGCAAGAAGTTCTACACCGGTCCTGTCATCGAGGCCGCCGACGAAGACTCCCTACGAAATTCGTTGGACCGCGACTCGAGACAGGAGAAGGTGGAGACCCATAAGTCATAAACCTGAGGTTTGGGTTATGATTATATTTCTAGAGATCATGATTGATGATTTGATGCGATTCCGATGCGACGTGTCTGCCATTGCGACTTTTTTGATCAAGGGGAAAAGGGATAACAAAAAAGCCATTGCGACTTGATGTTGATGTGCGGTGCAGGAGGATTTTTTTTACTAAGATACCATTTCATTTCCCATTGCGACACATACCTATTGCGCCTTCTAAAAGCTACTGCGCCTTTAAAAGAACTAAATTACAAATACAAGAAAAAACGTCTGCAAAAACAACCCCAAGCGCACCGAGGCTCCGTTTTTGGCGGAAAAGATACATCTTGATCTGATCTGACGGATCTTGACTTTGACGTAAATGAGGAAGGTCACGTGAAGATAAACAGCTGCCGATGTGATAACATTAGCCGAGGTCTGATTTTTTGCCCCTTCATCAATGCTCTCAAGAGCTAAGCAAATTTTCTGAGTTCTCTCAACAACGGTCGTTACTGTCAGCTTACCCGCATTGCTTTGCTTGTCGGTCGCGTTGAACTGCACCTTGATCAAAAGCAATTCAAATAACGTTCCACTCGAAACCAACGGTTCTTGGTGAGAAAAGGTCAAATGAACAATAATTTTTCCTGAGCAAGAACATTGTTCCGAAAATAAACTGGGGATTTTAAGGGTCGATTGATTAATGATTTCCGCTCGTAAACCCACTTTTGTCGGGGATTGAGAGATTGAGTCAAGGTGTGGGTTTGGCTGTGATGTTATGAGTCTGTTTTTGATTGGGGTGTGAGGTTGGATTTGCATGTGTGCTGGGAATTATAGAGTAGGCATGGTGTAGTGGGAAAGAGTAGTGGATGGGAAGTGGAGCAAGAGGTACGACTTATGTGCATTAAGTTTTGGGGAAGAGACTGGATCTTGTGCAGGTAATGTATAGGCGATGAATGACGGGGATCTAGGGACGATACTGTAGGTAAAGATGATGGCAAATTGCTACTTAGGTTGATGACGGATGTGATTACCGGGAATTGCTACGAGTAGTCTGGCAAATTGGGGAAAGGGAGAAAGAAATTGGGAGGGAAGGAACAAGAAGTAAGAGAAGAAAGGGGTGAGAGATGAATTAGTTTAGATGATTGATGGAGGTGACAGGAACATGATGGCGGCAATGAATTCAACTTTTCTGCATCAAGATCGTCTGGACGTTCAAGGATCTATTTAAGACTACGAGTTTTTGTTTAGGATAGGCTGTATTTTGATGCTTCAAAATCCCTCGGTTTGAGAAGCCTCGTGCTAATGTTTAGCAAAATCTTGCAGCAGATGTCTCGATCCTTGAAGCTGTACAGCAAATCTATAATTGCCATTGCCATACACTAGGGGATACGCCGCTCACCGGCAGACATATTTTAGAATTACTTTTTCGACAGTTGAAACCCCACTATTAAAATTTGCAGAGGCTCTAGGTGAAAAAGCGTTAAGACGAAAATCTTAGCCCACTTTATGATTTATGCAAACCGTGATACATATCAGATTATTTGATCGACGCACAGTATCGGATATTAAAGGCATAGGATTATCGTGTGCTTCATTCCCTTGTTAATCCAACGGGTTTATTATAATTTACATGCACTTGGAACTGCATCCTTTCTAGCATGTAAAAAAACATGATGTGAGATTTATCGGAAGCGGTGGTCGGAAAATGTTTAGATGGACCCTGACTTGGCACACGGCTTCGTTTGCCGATGTTGTCATTGTCTTGAAGAGTTTAGACGTTTATATCAAAGTAAGTGGTAACTATTCTGCTCTTAGAATTGATACTCGAATAAGAGTATAGATACGTTGTAGTTTGCTCGTGTTTGGTAACTTTAAACCATAAGATACAAGGAAATCAGCCAGTTTTGCATGTCGAAAAAAGTTAACTCGTTGACTTTTCATGAAGTTCGCCAACATGCTAACTCAATTTGGCTAAGTCTCCTCGGTAAGCGGCTGCAAAAATTTTCATTTTCAGCAAGGTGATGCGCATACTCGATTTTGAAATTTATACATCAGCTCACAGGCCAAGTATTGGCCCTCTTTAAAATCAGATTATCAATAGAATTGGATTTCTCGGGGTCAGTCGGTCTGAGTCGTTTGACAGAGTAGTATTATGTTGGGGTTAAAAGGCTACCAGTCAGAAGGGCAGGACTTATCTTCCCAGATGGATTATTCAATCTTGATGGAGATATTGGGGCCAGATGCTAGGACATGACGCTAGCTCGCACAAATTTCTTTGACAGACTAGAATTTGCTATATGGATGACTCTTCCCTTCTTATGTCAACCGTTTTCTTCTCTTGATTTCATGCATGCACTCTTTCTTGTTAATATTTTTGAAATTTGTTGTACATTTGCGTGAGAATTGACCTCTATTATCTAGGACCTTTGGAGTCAGTGATTGGAAGTGCATTGTGGTGAATACTTGCGGGATAGGACAGGAGTGAAGAGTTTCACGGAACTGTCTGTTACTGTAGCCTTTCGACGTAGTTTGAAATCGTCGAGGTTTTCAGTTTCAGTCTTTCACTGTTGAGTCTTTGCACTGCGTCCCAGGCCCGGTTTCGAGACGTTACATACAGCAGTAGCTGCAGGAAGGGATCTCGGTGAGAGAAGGACAACGCAGCTTGGAAGTTGAAGGAAGATATTACGTTTGGAAACCTCGAAAAAGTTGCGCACGCGCATTTTCTGTCAACATGGCTCCACATATGGAGATGGACTCAATTCAGGCAATAAATAAGGCCGCGGGAGATGACAAAAAAGATTCGGCTTCGGGTCATTCGTCGCAGGATCCAGAGAAGGGTATCCAGGTGGGCAGTGGGCCGGAGTTGCAGAGGAAGCTAAAGAGTAGACATTTACAGATGATCGCTATTGGTGCGTTACTTCTATGGACTATCACATATTTCCATCTTCACTCATCACAAGATGGTTGATGAAGGGTATTGGAATAGAATAAAGATACTAATAATGTATACCAGGTGGAACAATCGGCACAGGTCTCTTCATAGGATCCGGATCCGCCATTGCTGAATCCGGTCCAGCAGGTGCTCTCATCGCATATGCATTTGTCGGCACCCTCATATACAGCGTCATGATGTCCTTGGGAGAAATGGCAACCTTCATTCCCATTCCCGGAGCCTTCACTCTCTACGCAGCACGATTCATCGATCCTTCGCTTGGATTTGCCATGGGATGGATCTATTGGTTTTCCTGGGCAACCACCTACGCTCTTGAACTCACAGCCACAGGTCTCATTATCCAATACTGGGCGCCCCAACTCAATGTCGGCATCTTTATCTCTGTCTTCTTTGTCGTCATCTCTGGCGTCAATTTTCTCCCTGTCAGCTTTTTCGGCGAAATCGAATTTTGGTTTTCACTCATCAAGGTTATCACCGTGCTCGGTTTCCTCATCTTTGGTATCTGCATCGATGCCGGAGCAGGTCAACAAGGCTATCTCGGATTCCACAACTGGGGCAATCCAGGTGCATTTGCGCCTTATCTCATCAATCCCGAGAATCCCGTTTCCAAATTCGTCGGATTCTGGGCTGTACTTATCCAAGCCGGATTTTCTTACCAAGGAACCGAACTGGTCGGAATCGCAGCTGGAGAAACCGAAAATCCCAGGAAGAACGTCCCAGCCGCTATTCGCAAGACATTTTTCCGAATTCTCTTTTTCTTCGTCGGAACAGTTTTCTTCATCGGTCTCTTGATTCCATACGATAACCCAGATTTATTATCTGGGGGCTCAGATGCATCCGCCAGTCCTTTCGTTATTGCCGCCAAACTAGCTGGTGTTAAGACACTTCCCGGGCTCATCAACGCCGTGCTCCTCTTCGTCGTTCTCAGCGCCGCGAACTCTAACGTCTATTCCGGTTCCCGTATCCTGGTTGGCCTTGCGGAAGGAAATTGCGCCCCCAAATGTTTCTTGAAGACAACTAGGGGTGGAGTTCCCTACTTCGCCGTCGCATTTACCTCTATTTTCGGTCTTCTGGCTTTCCTGAATGAGAGTTCCGGAGGCAGTGACGCATTTGTTTGGATCCAAAATATTTCTGCTGTCGCTGGATTTATCAGTTGGGCTTGCATTTCCGGATGTCATATTGCTTTCATGAAGGCACTTGCAGCCCGAGGTATCAGTCGCGATCGTTTACCTTATAAATCCATGTGGCAACCGTGGTTTGCGTGGTATGGATTAGTATTTACGGTATTGATTATTTTCACCCAAGGATTCACAGCTTTTATTCCTGGATTTCAGGTCAGAGAGTTCTTTGTGGCGTATATCAGTTTGATATTGTTCGCGATTGCTTATTTTGGGCATAAGATTATTTGTAAGACTAGAATTGTAGGAAGTTTGGAGGCGGATTTGGATACCGGTTGTCTGGGACTCGAGGATGAGGGGGCCATTGATTGGGAAGCGGAGGAGCATATGACTTTCAAGGAGAAAGTTGTTAATTTCTTTTGTTAGGAGGTGCAGATGAGATGGTCAGAACCGAGATCGGACGGAGGTAGAAGGAGGTATTTGAACTCCTCCTTCTGGAATTCCTCCAATGATTTGACGGTTATGAGCATTGTATCTGGAGCTTTTCTAACAACAGTTACGAAGCAGCTTTGTTTTTGAAATGATTGTTATGGGAATTGTATTGATGAGGGCGTTATGATGAATGGGAATGACTTCGGAAGATGAGATGAAACTTTAATATATGGAGATAATTTAGATGATTAGGTAGAAAAACTGAATTCCTTACTCTAACTTGGTAGATCTTCATTGGACTGGAGAGGTGAAACATGATGTACTAATATGTATAGTTGTTGTACACTTGAAATCCTGCTGCATGTTGATTTGAGCAATCATAGAGATAGAGGCAACAATCACGTTAAAAAAAGACTTTGGGAGATGGAGGATGAGCTAAATCAGGATTGCTTGTTCGGGAAAAATTCAAGATTAGATATGATATTGCTTTACGGTGCGATGGGATGGCACGATAGTCTTTCGAAACTAGGGACCCATGTAATGCTCGGCTGCGAGCTGTCTAGGTATACTGTGATGATTCTCTAGGAAGTTACAAGAATAAAACCCTAGGTCATAAAAGCCTTTATACCCTTCCAATCTACTTCAGATCTCAACTTTTGCAATGTGAAAAGTGCTTCGCCTCCTCACTTGACTTGAACATGGCGGAAGCCCTCGATTATATTCTCATATGGCACTGAAACTTGGATGTAAAGGAGTCACTCACATGCCTTAAAATATCTCTCTCGTTTAAATTCCCTGTCCTTCTGGCAAATTCCAGCCAGCCAATCAGATCTCATAGTCAAAAGTTTTCTTGCATATCTGAAAAATAAAGGAATTGCAAGTGAAACTTATATCTCTCATCTTATCCAGATTTTGGGAGGTCACCTTGCCTGACGACGTTACCGGCTCCGATTTGGACATGGAGATCCTGACTCGCTGGAGTCAGATCTGACGCTCTAAACTGATGACTTGCTAAGATCATCAATTTGATTACTGTCTAATCTAGCTGGCAACGCAAAAACTTTCTTTTCCTGAACCTCCGGAGGGGAAGGTTGAGAAGTTTGATGATCATGAAGGGGAAATGATTACTTCGCTGGGCAAGGTCGTCTCTTCAATAAGCCATCACAGTCATTCGCACTACATTCATACTTTACTCTCAATACCTAGATATTCCACAATATTGTAGTTCAGAAGTTTTTCTTGGATTTCTTAACTTGACTACTTGATGGAGAGTTCTCTCTCTGGACTTGGAATGATGAGTTTAAGTTTCGAACTTTGAATGTTCCAGAGTTAGACAGACAGCAGAGTTGCCGCTACGTTCTAAACTCATTTTTTGGGCATCACTCTTGTGAATTGAAAGATTTTGATTCTTAAACATACGGGAAAATAGAGTTTATGCTGAATGATGAAGCTTTTATGGGGCCTTGATTGAGTTTAGTCTTGTCAAAAGTCAGTATGTCTTGGTTATGAGTAGTATGACATCTTATTGACTTATAATTCACGTGATATATAACCAATCAATGCCACTCTTCGAACTTTGTTGCATGCCTATAAACATATTTGCTTGACAAGTATCATTCTGATTCAATTAGGTGAGAGAGAACAGAGGTATGATATGATGTGATGTGATCTGCTCATAGTGAGAGACACCTGGCTCCTATCAAACTACAAACTTAGAATTGGCCAAACCTTACTTCCCGAGGTCTTCACACCGAAAGCTTCATTGCATACCTGGAAACAGCATTCTTCTTGGTAATGATTTCAAAGTTATTTTCTCTGAACAGCTGCACAATCGAAAAAGAGAAACAAAACAGTGAACATCGAAGCTCTATTCCTGGTATTGATGGAGTTCGGTAAAAGAGTCGTGAGACCCTGTAGCTATGGGCGTGAATAGCCTACGGAAGTTTCCGGATAAGATCAGTATTCTCGCAACGCGGCGAGGAACTAATTTCTTCGAAAATTCTACCTTTAAACTCTTGCCTCGAGTGACAAGTATCTGCGAGAGTGCGTTGGAGTCTATGGCTGCTCTCAATATCTCTGCAGTATACTAATGCATCCAAGCATGATAATCTACCTATACTAAGTACCGCTTCATGGAATACATTTACTATTTGCTTGCTATTTGGGCCTGTTAACCTCAGATTAAACACTATTAGATTCGATTCGACTATAGAGCACGTATCACTCCCTTCACTTCCGTGCTTCGCTTTTACGATGTCAGTATACACCAGACAAGAAAGTAGAGAGCGGCCACCAGCGCCTACGAGTAAACAATCGTTCTACCATTTGCATAACATACAACTCACCCATATCATTGTCATCTCGGGAATTGCAGCGACCGGGCGCTGTTCTACACATACATATCTTCAACACACATAAGCAAAGAAGGACATCTGGAAAAGCTATGTACGAACAACGGACACGAACAACGGACATGAGCTCGACTCCGCCCTTCGTGTGATACCAGCCAGACATACTTGGAAGTCCGACTGCGGTAAAAATGGGAAGGAGCGACACGACTTTGGATGTGACACATGTGGTTTATGTACACCCCGGAATGTAGGAATTGAATGATCATTCGAGCTGTGTATAGAATGGTAAGCTCATCATTACGAGAAGCTGCAATTGCATAGCAGGACTAGAGCACCAATTCTAGCGTCTCCACTTCCGACAACGAGATAATCGCAATTCACTTATACGGATACGAATATACTTTATCCTTCGGTCACCACGGCACTAGCACGAGATGTCTAGTTTATACGGGAATACGATGCGAACTTCGCATTGAAAATGGAACGTTCATCGAAAGTTCAATATGCAATGCCCATCGAATTGGTTCTGCCGCTTGTTACCTGTACAATCATATTACATTGCATTCGATATATGCGGAGGTTTGCATGGGAGATTTGGGTTAGTCAGAGTTCATAATGCGGTGGAAATTTGCTCGGTGAGTAGTTTGGGGATGTCGGACGGACGTTGCATATGGTGCCATGTACGATGTGCGACTTGGGATGTTGTGATACGATAATGATCTGCGGCGTGGGGAAATTGTTGTTTGTATATCGGGTTCCGGGTCGGAGAAGGGATTTGGGGAAGACTCGGACTACAACCTTGATCTGGGATGAAGAAGGATGGGTTAATGGCCCGAAGAAGGGAAAAGAGGTAAGTTTTGTTTGCGGCAGGCATGTCAAGGGCATAGTGTAGGTTATGACCAGGAATTACAGTAAGTCTAGATCGGGTCTTTCTTTTTTCTTTCCAAGGTAGGAGCATTGCCACCTGATATTTGTTCTTTCGCGTACGTCTTGTGCGCGCCTTCTGCGAGAACCGTGTTTGAGAGCAACATTTCTCATAGGAGGCTTTGTGACATGGGACTGGCCATCAACCAGGAAAAGGAAGTTAGGGCATAGCAATTATCACTACCCCTCGCAAGTTGCAAAGTTTAAGTCCACGTTAAAATGCATTCAAAAGTTATAACATTAGTCCTCTCTGTCCACATTGTCGCTAGGTTGCGTAGTCGCAAACATGTTCTCGCTGATAATCTTCTTTGATGCCCTATTTCCAAAATCTGAACAAGCCCAAAATAACTGCTTTATGCCCGGCGCTGGAACTCCTCTATGATGCTCCATCTCCAAATCCAAGTCCGGCTCTCCAACAGTTTCCTTGTCTCCCATTCAGTAAAGAATTTCCTAACCACAACGAAATTCTTTTCATCCAAGCAAGGAATAAATACATTCATCACAGCCTCCCTCATTAAACCCAAGTTAGAACCTCAATGGTCTTTTCCACATGTAGCCGCCTTCTCGGTACTATATCTCGTCTTGTGCGCCCCACAGCCACAAGAATTGCGCGCAAACATCCGGTACGCATAGCCAGCAACCAAAACACATACAAAAAGAATCAGGAGCAAAGGAGGCTCTGATAGATGTGAGCTGATAGGTTGCATTGGTGCACCAGATGGAACAGCAGGAATCGCTAGATATTGTTTTTGTGGTCGAGCAGGAGCATAGGGGACATAGGGGTGTGTTTCGTGGAGAGTCGCTTCGAAAAATGGGTTTTCGTGATAGGACATCTTGTTGGAAAATAGCGGGAAGGGAGACTTTTTCGGGGGAGGAAGAGGAGGCATGCTGAAGGTTTGTTATCGGATGCTTGTTGGTAGTAAATTATATGGTGAGGTAAGAATAAGGGGTATTTGATAGTTTGGTGGGGTTTATTGATGTCTTTGTTGTATGGAATGTTTTGGTTTGGATTAAAGATGTTTCGAAAATCCATCTTCTTGTTTCTTCCAGATGCTTCGTTCTTGCCTTGTGCTGTTGAGGGCGTTTGGAAAGTATGGACTGGTTATTCTTGTGTGGTATGCCATGGTGTGCAATTGGGTTTACTTAACTACGCCGGCCACTTTTTTTCGTTACGATCGATTTTGAAGATTATTCTGTTATGGTGACAGATAGCCATTTGATGAGTCAGATGCTTAAGATTCTTACGATCGATATGAATCTTGAGAAATCTTGAAGTGCCGTTTAAATTTCGTAAAGGATTCTTGAATTGGGTAGGAATAGGTAGATGAAGGTGGGTATTGTGTTTTTGACCTCTTTTGACGCGAGATTGAGAAGCAAAAACGCGAAACGGGAATTGAAGGAATTGAGAAAATTGACACGATGAGATTGGAGTGTAGAGTGTAGAGTGAGTGTAATTGTATAGTTATAGCTATGAGATATCATGTATATTCTCCCTGTTGCACATCGCGCCATTCATTACATTCACTATGCGCAATAGGATACTCACCATACTTACCTCCCACATTTGTCTTAGCGAATTGTCATTCTTAAACGGTGTGGGGAAAATTGCTATGTGCATCTTGCCATCTATACTATTCTTTATTTTTACACACCATGTTCAAACGACAGGGTCATCTGCACCTCTCATTGGTGCTGATGCGCCAGCGCGTATAACGCCTTTTTGGGCCGGATATCCGTTATTGAGGGGCAGCTTACCTAGACATCGTATATTTGAGTTTTCCCTGATGGTTTTCCCACTCCAATGGTGTTATCTCTTGTGATTTCGAAGATTTCATTCTGCCTTGATTTCAGAAATTCAAGGAATAGGGACAAAGAATTAGGGTGAAAATGCCTTCGTGTGTATCTCTTCTCAGATCTGAACAGCTGGTACTAATAAAACGGTAGAGAAATAGCGAAATCGAATTTGAAGGTCCTAATAGTAGGAGGAGGAATTGTGGGATTGACATTGGCTCAAGGGTGTAGGGAGAATGGGATTGAATTTGAGATTGTAGAGAAGGATGAGCATGGGAAGAGAGCGCAAGGCTGGGCTATTACTTTGCATGTGAGTTTGAGGAGAAGAGGGGGTTGGCAGTGGAGGAGTTGGCGATGGTGGTGATGTTGATGGGACCCTTGATGAGACCATTGATTGATGAGTGGTGCTTCAAACCACGGGTGGGGAGCTGGCAAGACGGTGGGAAGGGTGGGAAGGGACAGCTTGCTAACCAGACGATAATATAGTGGTGCTTGAGAAGCTTGGAAAGAACGATTGGGGAGAAATTATCCGAGTTGATACCTACGGTAAGAGTTTTCTAGCACGAAATTTAGAGATCGTGTGAATCTCGGTGATGAGTCGGAAGCCACAAGATGCAACCATCTCAAGGGAGCCACGTGCTAACAAATTGCCGACATAAAATGATCCAACAACTAATATGTCTAAACACAACAGGCAGCCGTTGATCCAAACCTCAACGACGACGATGGAAATTTTTTATTCCTCAACGCCCGTACAGCCTCACCGCGCTACAAAATCCCACCAAGCAAACTCCGTCGTCGTTTAGATCGACAAAAGATCCGCAATGTACTCGCCACCGATCTCAATATTCATGAAGGAAAAGGTCTTACATCAATTGCCCCTGCCTCAGATTCTGATCTCGTGACTGCGCAATTTTCGGACGGGACAACAAGCAATGCCACCTTGGTTGTGGGTGCTGATGGAAACAATAGTGTGATGCGAAAATGCTTGTTTAATGGATCCGAGGAGGCCAATTTGACGAAATTGCCTGTTTATTGTATTGGAGTCGTGAGGCCTTTTACGGAAGAACAAATTTCGTCTGTAAGAGCTATCGATCCATTGTTGTTCCAAGGGTTAGACCCGGAAACTGGAAGTTACATGTGGTTTAGTTTACAAGAGATAGTTCCCAAGGACGATGGAAGTAAGAGCTACAAAGGACTCATAGTTTTTTCTTGGTTAATCAAAGATGAGGTTGCGGATGCCATGCCGAAGACTGATGCTGAGAGAGTGGTGTATATGAAGAAGAGGACGGAAGGGTTTGCAGAACCATTGAGGAGTATTGTCACGGGTATTCCGGAGGACATAACGACGACTCCGTTGAGGTTGAGTGACTTTCCGACGAAGGAATGGGATAATTGGGGTGGAAAGGTTACATTGGTGGGGGATGCGGCGCATGCTATGACTATGTGAGTTTCTTAAGATTTCTTGATCTCTTAATCTCGCTCTTGCCATCGTATGATTACAAAATTCAAGGGGAAATGGGTGCACGGGAATCGGTAGGAATTAACATGATAAATAGGTATCGAGGCGAAGGGGCCAACCACGGCATCCTAGACGCAGCTCTTTTAGTTGATCAATTGAAAAAGGTCAAAGCTGGGGAAATCACACAAAAAGAAGCAATTGATGCATACGAAGCAGAGATGAGGCCAAGAACCCACGAGGCAGTCTTGAAGAGTAGACAAGCTGCACTGGATGCTCATGATTGGGATGTGTTGACTGAGAATTCTCCTGTGATTGGAGGCAGATTTGCTCCTAAAACTGCTTTTGTTTGATCGGAATTGGAACGGGATTGAAGAACTAGATGGACAGAGGCAGAGATAAAGATGGATGGACAAATTTAGATAGATGTAGAGGTAGACATAAATTCAGACGTATGATATGGTATACATTATTTGTTGAATTGGGGCTTTTATACAATAATTCGAGGTCCCACGTTTAGCGACTAGCGAATCCAGCAAATGGCTGAATCTTTTTGATGTCGAGTGGTGCACCCAAGAGTTTCTCCTCAGACAAAAGCTTTCCGAGTTCAATGAAGTAGGATGTACCCATATGAGCAGCTAATGCGGCTTCATCTTCATCTAGTTGTTGTTAGTATCTGTAATTCTACATGTGCCATTTATACTTTCATGGCTGAAGATGGGCAAGCGGACGATAGTGGGACGAGAGGAACATACAGATTTCTTGGAGAACGAAGACATTTCCTTTTTCACCATCATATTGCTCGAATGCTTGGTACTTACGAACTGCCTGCTCGTTCTTCTCGACTTGGTTTGCGAGGTCGGTGATGATTTCTCGGAGCTGGAAAAGGTATGTTAGCTCGGGTTGGTATTAGTGTAAGGAGAATATTGAGGCACATACACGAGCCTCCTTTCCCGGTGCGGGAGTAACAGTTGCTAAGCAGTGAACTGGTGCCATTATGTATATGTCAATATTTATTCGGATATGAGGCTCTTAGAGAGTTGAAGAAGGTAAATACAGGAAACGTTAAAGAAATAGTTGAAGTTCAAAGCACTCAATTTAGCATTTCAAAGACCGAGGTCTTTCTTTGGAAGCTCGGGATCTCTCATAAATCAACTTATCGGACTTAATGAGCTTGATTGATAATTTGGCAATAAACTTAATTATGATGCAGCAGAACCTCTCCATAAGGATCCAGTTTATAAGGATATATTTCTGGGTTCCGAAAGATTTTAGGTTTAGACGTGATATGTATCCTTAAACCCTTTTTTATAAGGATATCCTTATATTTTGAGATCCTAGGATTATGCGTATCTTTATCAAAGTAGAAAATATCTTAGAAATGCGACCCGATCGGAATTAACTCAAAAAACCGGTATCCTCACGGAGAGGTTTTGCTGTAGGCTCAAAATTGGATCCATTCTATGCTTTGCTCCGCAACAATTGGTATGAGCGTCAGTGGAGCTTCAGAATCGCGGACTCACATTCGAGCTTGACGAAGATTTCAAGATTCGTAGATGAAGCCAATATGACTTCATATCGAATGCATTTACCAACCACTCCCGCAACAACACTGCATTGCGAATATTCATTCGAGCCAGCAAACTTTGTCGCTCAAAAAGGAGCTACATACTCACCAAAGCGGTGAGACGCGGCAATATAAATACCACATCCATTCAAATTCAATCAGAACGTCTACTCACACTATCCCCAAGGACATCGCGTTCTCATAGGTTTAGCAACGAAATTCAGTTCCACACAATAAATCTGAAGTTTATTTCTGTATGAATCTGACCAATTACTATACCTGAGGCTTAACGATGTTAACACTAGCTCACATCTCACAATTACAAATCTTATAGTCCGTAACTCAATTGGCTTTCTATCATTACGTCGTAGAGATGCTTGTTTTGGCCGCAAAGACTCTTCGAGTCCAACTGCCGATGCGCAAGAGATATACGAATGAGTATGCACAAAGTCTTCTACAAATACGCCATGTAACAGCAACCAATGGTTGGGTGCGGGGTTGGGTTGGTGTGTTACTTTCATGGTTCATGAACGAATGAATGTCCGAGCCTGGAAACATCCATACTATAGTTGGAACGCGGGGAAGACGATGCCATCATACTTGAATGATATATATACTAGGCAATTCTAAGTAGAAATCAACGTTCACCTTAAAGACGTAGGTTTTGCATAGAAGTAGCCTTCAAGATGTCTCAAACGCAAACAATGAAAGCGGTTATATACCAAGGTATGATCCTTAATCCTATCCAAGTACTCTCTTAAAGACCGAATGATTGACATTTATATTATGCAGAGCCCTTCAAAGTAACTGTCGAAGAACGCCCACTGCCAAAGATCGAACATCCGGATGATGCACTGGTTAAGGTGACAACAGCCGCAATCTGCGGAAGTGATTTGCATATGTATCAGGGAAGAACGGCTGCGGAAGGTGGATTATGTTTTGGACATGAGAATATGGGAATAGTGATCGAGACTGGTTCTGGTGTTCAGCATATCAAGAAAGGGGATCGTGTGGTGATGCCATTCAATGTGGCAGATGGCAGATGTAGGAATTGTGAAGAGGGCAAAACAGCTTTTTGTACAGGTGTTAATCCGTAGGTCTCATCTAAGCTTGAGCTTCCTGTTTACACTTCATTAATTCAGTTAAGCGGATTCGCAGGCGGGGCTTATGGATATGTCGCAATGGGACCTTACCAAGGAGGTCAAGCACAATATATCCGTGTACCATATGCCGAATTCAACTGCCTTCCTCTTCCTGCTGGAAAAGAACACGAAGCGGATTTTATTCTCCTTGCCGACATATTCCCAACGGGGTGGCATGGCGTTGTACTTTCTGGCTTTCAGCCAGGAGAATCAATCGCCGTTTTCGGAGCCGGACCTGTTGGTTTGATGGCTGCATATAGCGCAAAGCTCAGAGGAGCAAGCAAAATATTCGTCGTGGATAGCGTGAAAGAACGTCTACAAGCTGCGGAGAAAATTGGTTGTATCGCTGTGAATTTCACGAAATGTGACGCTGTCGAGGAAATCATAAAGCAGAATGGTCAGATGGTTGATAGGAGCGTGGACGCTGTCGGGTACCAGGCTTCTGCACAGGATGGCAAGAAAGAAGTACCAAGTATTGTTTTGGAGAATTGCATCAAGGTGACGAGACCAACCGGTGGTATTGGTGTTCCTGGATTATATGTCCCAAGCGACCCTGGTGCTCCAGATAGCAATGCTGGTCAAGGAATGTTATTGATAAGTTTTGGGAAGTTGTTCGAGAAGGTGAGTTCGGTGATAGTATTACTACAAGTACCAATGCAGATGAGTGTTACTGACATTTCAGGGTCTTTCCATTGGCACTGGACAATGTAATGTCAAAGCCTACAATCGTTATTTGCGAGATATGATTATTTCAGGCGTCGCAAAGCCTTCATTCGTCGTTTCGCATGAAATTGGTATCGATGAGGCACCGAACGCATATACCAAATTTGATAGAAGGGAGGATGGATATACCAAAGTTCTAATTCATCCTAATGGCCCTCTCTGAACAATCAAGATTTGAAACTGGCATGAATTGCGATGGCCCACATTTGCAAAACTACCTCTGTATATATTGTGGCAGTATACATACAACGATTAATCTGCTTAATTCTTGGTCTGGAGGATTACTGATGGCAATCACTGTGTGACCAATGCAAAGCCCCAACATCTAAAATAATTCTGCTTGTGTTTGTACTAGATAGTCCTAGATATGCACAACAGATTAATTTCCAAAGAGATGCGACGTTCCTACCATATTAAGGTGAAACCTATCCAGCAACACTACTGGCTTTCTCATTACTTGATGTTCTTCTAGCAAACTCGGAAAGAACCCGGAATGTCGAAATTCAAAGAAGGTTCAATGATAGCAGGAGTGCCGTGCCCTTTTTCAGTTCTTGCAACACATGAGATAGAGACTGAGGTTTAAAGTGAGTAATTGCTATCATGACTGCCATCGAATGATCTTCTGGAAACAATCATGTTGAGTTAGTGCGACTGGACGCAGAAATATGCAGATGATTATTGCTTCTCAGGCAACTACTTGATGGCATTGACTGAATTCAATTCAATTACTTTTTTCCTGCGATTTTAACACAACACACACTCCTGGAACTCTTCGCTACCTGGAACGAAGTTGCACAACTCTTACAAATATAATGTTACATAAGAATTCGCTTGCTGCAATTCACAAATCATGGTCTCGCCAATGATTTTTTGTACTGATTGTGATTTCATAAAGCCAATTGTTAAGTGCATGGCAGGGACAACATGTGCATAGGTATATCAGCAAGCTAAATCACAGTGAAAACAGGAGGTTGACCTCTCATGTGCAAGGTCGCAAGTCACCGCGGCCACAATTTGGACATTCGAATGTTTTGAGCATGTTTGAAAGCATGCAATTGGCTCAAGACAATGAATATTGGATCAAAAGCGAGCTAAATGCTTGTATTGAATCGAAGCCCAATTTTCTGTCGCGAAATTTGCAGTAGGCGGCTTGAATGTTGCTGTGATAGCGCTAAGGGAAGAGATGGATCGTTTGGAGGTGCCAAGGTTGATTCTATGCATCCAGAGATGGATTAGATGATGTATGGCCATGGTAATGAGAACTGACTGGGACAGATTGGATATTTTGGGCAATATAGAAAGTCAGTTTTAATTTTTGCGGCGACTCATTTTTAAATAATGCTGGTTAGAGTACGTTGCTCTTTTATTGTATTGTTTGGTGAGTATCTTTTCATTAACATCCCCGTGGTAGTTCTCTTTCATCTAAGCCATCTAGTACCTTGTGGCAGAGTTCTTTTGATGAAGTAAAGTGATCGTCGTGTGTAAGTATCACGGCCTCGTGTAGTGTTACAGCTCGTATGGTACCACAGCTTAGATTGCACATCCAAAGCGGTCTAGTTGTAAATAATATCATCGGCATAAACATTTGAATTGTAGTTGTTCAAATAGAATGAAAGCGGTCGTGGAGAATTCTTAGCTCACGCTTTGGAGCATTGTGCCAAGATTTGACAAGAACATAAAAGTTCAATGGTCTGACTTCTAATCAAACAGTGATTGTTGTTCATATACGCTATTGAGTCATCAATGTATTATTTCTCTTTCCAGGGTAGAGATTCTGATTCAGATTGCAGATTTCCGAATATATGCGCTCAACAACCCCCCATTTCCTCTCCCGAAAATAAACGTTTGTCTTGAACTGGTTGTTTAATCTTCTACCAAGTGCACACCCGGATGTTTGTGGAACACAGAAACGAATCATTGGGTCATCGATTCATTCTTCAATTCTTATGTGTCCCGAATTGAATGACAATCTCAAGACTTTCGAGTAACTCATTTCCAATTGCTTTCGTTTGCCTTTCACAGTAATAATGACAGGATCAAGGTCAGAGGTCTCGATTATCCATTCCGTAATTTTCGCGCTGGTTTTCCCTTACAAAATTTAGCCCTCTCCAAAGTCCAAACTCTTGAGGTCGTTGGAGATATTTTTGTAGCGGTGATAAATTAGCTACTATTATTCCTAACATTCAAAAGTGACAAAAGATGATGATTCTCGGGAAAGACACTGCCGTACCCGGAGTGGAGTAAAAGAAAGCAGATTTTTGGAATCTTGTAAAACACAGCAAAGATAGTATGCACTACGCCTGCATCAGTCGCGATAACTATCGGCACGATATGTTGTCAAGAACTATTGCACTCGTAACACTTCCTTCATCGAGCCCGTTTTGCGAGGGACATGAAAGATGCTTGGTCTGAAACAGGCAAGCGTACATCTGTATCAGATCTAGGAATATTTTGGAATTTTGAATGCCGGAAATTAATGTGAAATCTAGAGCCTTCATTTGTAAGAGCCCCGAAGTCTGTCGAGGTCAAAATGATGATTTGCCTTGTAACAACGTCTGTTGAAATGAGTTTTGCTTTGAGATATTGCAGATAAACACAGGAACGATATTCACACTCTATAAAGGGATCGCATGTAAGTTAAGTTATAGGAACAAGAACAGAGTGCATTACTGGAGAGTAGCTTACGAAATAACACCAAGGCGCGAAAATAGCACAAGATATTGTCTGACAACTACCTGTAGTACGGCTGAGGTCAATAATATGCAAGCTTCCAGCTCGGATATGCATGCAGCCTAGAATAGAAGATACAAATTCTTCACATGGAATAACATATGAAGAGCAGAGAAGTCATTCATGTGTAAGCCCACCAGCCGGAATAATCGAGCTAGGCCATGCAATCAGTCAGTCAATGTCGTCACGAAAATTTCGCTGTCCGCAGCTCGATCATCGTGTTTTTGGAATAACATTATCTCGGATTTTTTTTAGGTCGAAGAGGCGAATGGAGAGAAGCGAAAAAGAAGGAGAAGAGATTATAGTAACGAAATGCAATTGGGTATGTCTGGCGGAAGGATTGAAGTGGCCCGACGAGGTCACGTGTCACAAATATATAGCAGAACGCGTTTCGCTAGCGTGTTCATTTTCCGGTCGGACAATCTCACCCACAACACCAACTCGTATTTTGCAAATGCAATCGCAACAGTACAATCGTGATCATGGAGGCATATCCCTCACGTTTGAATATCTCCCCCGATGAATGTGTTTATCTCATGGTGGTCTAGCTGGTCGAGTCTAAGACATTTGACTCTCAAGCAACTTGCTCCAACATTGGGATGCGCTCGGCTAGTAGGCTGAGCCGCTCAAACTCCAGGTTAGAGTCATGACCGCGTGGGGATGTCCGCCGGACAATGTAGCACCGGAACTTGTTACAATCAATTCTGTGGTGTTATGTACTGTCAGTACGGACGTTGCTTATGCGAGGTACCACCTAGCTCCAATGTCAATTATTCTTGTATTTTGGGTACCTAATCTCGGGCGAATGAGATCCTTTGGAACCAGTCCGATCTCTTCAGGATAGCTAATCACAATTAGTGCGGCGGAATGGGACAAATCGTCTCATTTCGTATCCGTATAGGCGTTAAAACTATCTACCCGGTAATAGACGTTGATACCAAAAAGAGAATATTGTAAGATATGGACTTGTCAGCGTTAGTTCTCAGAAAAGGTCTACGTTTCTTAGTCGACCCGCACCCTCCATCATTCTAAAAAAGCTTTTCAACCCTTGTTTGTCATATTATTTTGAGATTGATGACCGGACAAAGACACCAGAAGTCAATGAGCTGATAATGATCCACAGTGTTTTGCCATCATAACATGGTTGAAGGTAAAGGTTACTCCGTAAATTGATTTCAAATCAGATGAGATGAGCTGAGCTTTCTTCTTGGAGATTCAATATATACAGGCCACTTCAAGTTGTGCATATAGAGTTGATGAAATACCAGTGGGTTTCTCTCAAGGTTTTTCTACCAACTTAGCTTCTTCTATCATACTGAATATGGGAGACAAAATGTCTTTCCTGGTCTTTGGCGACCAGTCATTGGACACGCATACTTTCTTGACCGACTTTTGTCAACATGGGAGACCGAGTGTGCTTTCGAGATCTTTCCTCGAGCAGGCTGGCTCTGCCCTTAGGGAAGAGATCGATAGATTACCAAGCCTCCAACGAAATAGGATACCAGAGTTCTCCACGATACTCGAACTAAACAAGTTATATCATGCAGGAACTATCAAAAGTCCTGCTATTGACAGTGCCCTTTTGTGCATCGCTCAGTTGTCGCAATATATCGAGTTAGTATAAACTCTCTATAGAGCCAGTTCTGTCACTAATATATCTAATCAGTCGCCACGAGAAAGAACATGGAGATTCGACTAGTCCTAGTGAAACCTGCCTTGTTGGCTTGTGCACTGGACTTTTTGCTGCCGCTGCAATTGCTTCTTCCCCATCGATCTCTCAACTGATACCCATCGCTATTCAAGTGATGTTGATGTCATTTCGAACGGGTGCATATGTCGCAGCCCTCGCCGACAGACTCGATAGCCGACCAGAGTTACCAGAAAGCTGGACTTACGTCGTTCCCGCTGCCCAGGAGAGCGAAGTGAACTCGATACTCAGCGACTTTCACAAAGAAAATGTGCGTTGTAATTTTCTCACTTTGCCGATTTTTACTGACTCTGCAAAGGAAACACCTATAGTAAATCAAGTATATATTAGTGCAACAACCTCAAAAAGCATTGCGATAAGTGGGCCTCCTTCCACTTTGAGATCACTTTTTGCATCGGAGGCTTTGCAAGCGAAGCCAGTGTCTATCCCTGTATACGGTCCCTATCATGCTGCCCATCTTCGTTCGAGTTTGAATGTAGAGCATATTTTACATCTGAAAGACAAAAAAGTCCGAGAAGCGCTTGGGAATCTCAAGACTAGATTTCCTGTGATTTCTTGTACGACCGGAACTTGGTATACCGAACAAGAGCCAGAATTGCTACTCCAAGCAATTCTACTAGAGATGTTGACAGAACCGATTCTATTCAACAAAATTCTTCAAGGTTGCGTGCAGAAAGGAAAAGAATTCCAGGGCCGAGAGTGCCTGATTATTCCATTTGGTAAGAATTTGTTTCCAGAGAAATTTTATCAATTTGCTAATTCTGAGTAGGTCCTACGAGTGCGGCCAAAGTCTTAGCAGCAGTACTAGAATCTCAGACGGAACTTGACATAACTCTGCGATCGCCCCAATCCGGGAATCAACAAGCAGCTAAGCAAAAAAGCTCGATGGAAGTTTCTACAGGAAAATGCAAGCTTGCGATTGTCGGAATGGCTGGAAGGTTTCCAGATGCTGCAAGCCACGAGAAATTATGGGAATTACTCGAAAACGGCCTAGATGTTCATCGAGAGGTACCGAAAGACAGATTCGATGTTGCGACACATTTCGATCCTACAAGTAAAATCAGAAATACCAGTCATACTCCTTACGGATGCTGGATTGAGAACCCAGGGCTGTTCGATCCCAGATTCTTCAACATGTCCCCTCGAGAGGCATATCAAACGTGTCCCATGCAACGTCTTGGTCTTGCAACCGCGTACGAGGCTCTGGAAATGGCTGGTTATGTTCCGAATAGAACGCATTCCACAAAGCTTGATCGAATCGGTACATTTTATGGGCAGACGAGTGACGACTGGCGTGAAATAAATGCGGCCCAAGATGTGGATACGTATTTCATTACCGGAGGCGTAAGAGCCTTCGGACCTGGGCGAATCAATTATCATTTTGGGTTTTCAGGACCATCTTTCAATATCGATACAGCTTGTTCCTCTAGTGCCGCTGCGCTCCAACTTGCCTGCACATCTCTATGGGCCGGAGATTGTGATACAGCCGTTGTTGGTGGTCTCTCCTGTATGACAAACCCAGATATCTTTTCAGGACTTAGTAGAGGGCAATTTTTGTCAAAAACTGGACCATGCGCTACTTTTGATCATGATGCGGATGGCTATTGCAGAGCAGACGGAATTGGTACTGTTATCATCAAGAGGTTAGATCATGCACTAGCTGAGTAAGTCTAATTCTTGAAGTACATTCTCCATGATTCTGAACTAATTTGTTTGCTTTTTCTAACAGTAAGGACAATGTTTTGGCTGTTATTCTTGGAAGTGCCACCAACCACTCTGCAGACGCTGTTTCTATCACCCACCCTCACGGAGGAACACAAGAGATTCTCTACAAGCGTATTTTGAATAATGCGGGTGTTGATCCTAATGATGTTGATTACGTGGAAATGCATGGTACTGGGACTCAAGCCGGCGATGGGACGGAGATGAAATCTGTTACCAACGTTTTCGCTTCGGCAGATCGAAAGAGAAGACCGGATCAACCGCTGTATCTTGGGGCTATCAAAGCGAATGTTGGACACGGTGAAGCCGCATCTGGTGTCACCGCTCTTATAAAATGCTTAATGATGTTGCAGAAGAATACCATACCCCCCCACGTTGGAATTAAGAAGACGATCAATCAAGGATTTCCCAAGGATCTTAAGGAACGCAATGTACACATAGCCTTCAAGAATACGCCACTTCCCAGAAAGAAGTCCGGAGCTCCACGACGTATCTTTGTCAACAATTTCAGCGCTGCTGGTGGGAACACCGGATTATTGCTTGAGGATGCACCCGAACTTCCTTCCAAAATAGCCGACCTTCGTTCCACACATGTCATCGCAATCACTGCCAAGTCTAAGTCTGCCATGCTTAATAACGCAGAGCGTCTGATATCTTATCTTGAACGAAATCGAGACATAAATCTGGCAGATTTGGCATATACGACTACTGCACGTCGAATACAGCACAAATGGAGAATGTCAGTAACTGCAAGTGAGATATCCGAAGTCTCAATAGCCCTTAGATCTAAGTTACATCAACAATTCATTCCGGTCCTTCCAGAGCCACCCAAAGTTGCATTCTTATTCACAGGTCAGGGATCTCAATATGCTGCTATGGGTCGCGAGTTGTTCGAGAACTCATCCCTATTCAAGGAAACTATCATGGAATTTGATAATCTTGCTACAGTTCTCGGTTTCCCATCATTCATCTCCTTGATTGATGGCAGTGTGACTGATACTCAAGGATTGTCGCCTGTGGTGGTGCAACTTTCGATTGTGTGCCTGGAAATGACAATGGCTAAACTCTGGGAGTCTTGGGGTGTTAAGCCATCTGTTGTGATTGGCCATAGTCTTGGTGAATACGCCGCACTCAATGTTGCTGGAATATTGTCTGCTAGTGACACCATTTATTTAGTTGGACGTCGAGCTCAGCTCTTGGTTGAACGATGCACTGCTGGAACTCATGCAATGCTTGCTGTTCAAGGATCGAGATCGGCAGTGAGCGAAGCATTTAGCGATATTGGAACCTCAGTGAACATCGCTTGCATCAACAGTACTCGAGAGACAGTTCTTAGTGGCGAGGCTGCTGAAGTCTCGAATGTTTCTGATCAACTTTGCAACTCTGGTTTCAAATGCACACAACTAAAAGTTCCCTTCGCCTTTCACTCTGCTCAAGTGGAGCCAATCTTGGATCAATTCGAAAAGTTGGCTGCATCTGTACACTTCGGTAAAGAGAAGATCCCTCTTATCTCGTCCTTGTTTGGTAGATGCCTTAACGAATCTGAGGACATTAACGCTGCATATCTCCGCAACCATGCTAGACAACCGGTCAATTTCTTAGATGGACTCGTTTCTGCCCAAAATTCAGGTGTCATAGACGAGAAAACTGTTTGGCTTGAGTTAGGACCACATCCAGTATGTCTGGGACTCGTTAAAGCAACAGTCGGTACTTCCACTATTGCTGCTCCATCCCTTCGCAGAAATGAAAGTGCATATAAAACCCTCAGCAACAGCCTCAGCGTCTTGCACACTGCCGGTCTTGAAATCGATTGGAATGAGTATCATCGAGATTTCAATGATTCAGTTCATCTTCTCGATTTACCCACTTATGCGTTTGACGACAAGAATTATTGGATTCAGTATGAGGGAGATTGGTGCTTGACAAAAGGACAATCGCCAGACAAAGCTCCTCTTCAGCTCGAGCCCCCCAAGCCTAAGCTCTCAACTTCCACCATACATAGCGTCGTAAGTGAAAAGATTGAAGGAGACATTGCCGTTGTTACTGCCCAGTCTGATTTAGCACGTGCTGATCTTCGTGGGGTTGTTACTGGCCATCTCGTCAACGGCGCCATGTTATGCCCATCGGTTAGTAATTCGATGTGAAAACCTTGCTCAAGCTAACAGTGTTCTAGTCTCTGTACGCAGATATGGCCATGACTTTATGCGAGTACGGTTATAAGCTTCTTCGGCCTGATGTCAAGAATCTAGGCCTAGATGTTGGAAGAATGAAGGTACCCAAATCGTTGATAGCTGATCCAGGTGGAAAATCTCAAGTACTCACTCTCACTGCTACAATCAATGCGGCAAATGGTCGTGCTGATCTTCTCTTCTCAACGGGTACTGACAAGGCTCGAGTCGAGCACGCAAACTGTCAAGTCTACTTTGGCGACACCGAAGAATATCATGCCGACTTTCAACGAACTGCATATCTCATTCAGTCACGAATTGATTGGTTACAGGAGGCCGAGAGGAATGGTAGAGTCTCTAAAATCAATCGTGGACTTGCCTATAAGCTGTTTGCTGCATTGGTAGACTATGACCAGAAATATCGTGGCATGGAAGAGGTCATCCTCGACAGCACGAAGATGGAAGCTACATCACGTGTCGTCTTTCAAACTACAGAGCAAGACGGGACATTCAAATGCAGTCCGTACTGGATTGACAGTGTGGCGCATATCTCAGGATTCATCGTCAATGGTTCTGATGCTGTAGATTCACGAGAAAAGGTCTACATCTCACATGGTTGGGATTCCTTAAAATTTTCGGAGCCTCTGAGTGCGGATAAGACCTACCGCTCCTATGTCAGGATGCAGCAGCGCAAGGATAATACTATGGCCGGCGATGTTTACGTTTTTGATGGGGATAAGATTATCGGTATGGTCGGTGGATTAGCCTTCCAAGCCATCCCTCGAAAAGTTCTCAATATGTTCTTGCCTCCAGTAGGCGTTGCCACCGCAGTTCCTACGAAACCATCTCCTGCGCTCCGGGCACCTCAAGCCTCCAAGGCTTCAAACTCAAAGGCTATCAAGAAGGTTCAGGTTACAAAAGCCAATCTCTCCAAGGTCAATGAAAAGCTCACGTCAATTACATCTCAAGTTATGGATATTCTTGCAGCAGAAGTAGGCGTACAACACGATGAACTTGTTGACAACGTCGCCTTTACTGATCTCGGAGCCGACTCGCTCATGGCCTTAACAGTTTGTGGAAGATTACGGGAAGAAATGGACATTGATATCAATTCTAACGAATTCATCAACCATCCTACAATTGGAGCTTTCAAGTTATTCTTATCACAATTCGAGGGAAAGCCATCTGTTGCCTACAGCGAAGATCCAAGTTCGCCTGTCACTACGCCTAGTCCTGGGGAATCAGTACACGACCCACAAGATGACTCGGAATTCACAGATCCTTCAGATGATGATATATCTACCATTGGGGCCGTGGATAATCTTGGTGATGTAATTAGAGTTACAATCGCCGAGGAAATGTCGGTTGATGTTCTAGAGGTTGCGAGTTGCCCTGATCTCGCTTCACTTGGTATGGATTCACTCATGGCTCTTACAGTGCTTGGAAGATTGAGAGAGAAGACAGGTCTCTCTCTTCCATCTGATCTCTTCCAGGCCAACCAGACCATCCGTGATATTGAGAAGGCTCTCAACGTGGAAGCGCCTTCAAAGCCAAAGCCTAAGCCTAAATCTAAGGCTCCATCCGAGCAGCCAAGGCCATCTAAACCGTCAGCTCCTATCGCCAAACTGGAAATGCAGTCTACTTCTCAAAGAATAGCAAGTTCAATCTTACTTCAAGGGAATTTGAGAAAAGCAAGCAAGTATCTTTGGATGGTTCCAGATGGAGGCGGATCCGCAACTTCATACACCGAGATCCCGGCGCTCTCATCTGATGTTGCTGTCTTTGGTCTCAACTCGCCATATATGAAGACCCCCGAGGAATTCACCTGTGGTGTAGTGGGTATGGCTACTCACTATATCACAGAAATGAAGCGTCGCCAGCCAACGGGGCCCTACACCTTATCCGGATGGAGCGCTGGTGGCGTCATCGCTTACGAAATAGTCAGCCAACTTACCAAAAATAACGAAGTTGTCGATAAGCTCATTCTCCTCGACTCTCCATGTCCTGATATCATTGAACCTCTTCCATCTTCACTTCATCAGTGGTTCGCTGAAATTGGTCTTCTTGGCGATGGCGATCCAAGCAAAATTCCAGAATGGCTTCTCCCTCATTTTGCTGCTTCCGTGCAAGCTCTTTCGACTTACATGCCTGAAGCAATAGATCCTAAGAAGGTACCTCAAGTGATGGCCATTTGGTGCGAAGACGGCGTCTGTAAACTACCAACAGATCCACGACCGGATCCTTTCCCGTATGGTCATGCTCAATTCTTGCTGGACAATAGAACCGATTTTGGACCTAACATATGGGATAAATATCTGGGCAACAAAAAGTTTGTCACCAGACATATGCCAGGGAATCATTTTTCTATGATGCACACCCCCCATGTAAGTTGAATAGCATTATTGACAACGGCGCACATTCACTGACTGCATCACAGATAAAGCTCCTAGGGGATTTTATGAGGGAGGCTCTTACCATGTGATAGGATAGATTTTATACTTGTTTATTGTATTAGAATTTGGTGGTACTTGGTTTGGTGGATGCTTTTGATTTTGACGAATTTCCTTTTCATGAATACCACTTTCGTTACTGAACTCTTCGTACAATAGCTCAATATGCACGCTGCAATTGCAAATAAGATTTAAAAT
Source organism: Botrytis fragariae (assembly GCF_013461495.1). Lineage (NCBI taxonomy): Eukaryota > Fungi > Ascomycota > Leotiomycetes > Helotiales > Sclerotiniaceae > Botrytis > Botrytis fragariae. The sequence continues at coordinate 3,033,555 of NW_023500989.1, read as the reverse complement.
CCTCTCCCAACCATGTTCTTGAACAGTGTGTGTCTACAATACGGGAAATACGTAAAACGGCAAAAATGACACTTTTGACATTTCAGGTATTACCGTATATAATATCTCCCCCCCCCCCCCCCGAATTCAAGTGACTTGACAAAATAGCTCTAGTGAATTGATTTCATTCGCTATTAGGCAAAAGAAAAACATCCAATGCAAGGCTAAGATTGAGAAGTAGCATGTCACCAAAACCTCATGTGTACATGAACCGTCACCACTGCCTCCTAACTCCACACATCTGCACTCGCGCCACACTTCACACCTACGACCATACTCCTTGTATGCAAATCAGCATGTTCTTCGCGTTTTCAAACGCGGCAGAGAAAATGCGCACATGAAGCCACCAATATGTATCTGCATCGATTCTGCAGCTTACTTTTAGATGATCCTTGTTTGTTTACCCACCTCATATGTTGCACAGCCTATTTTCCGGCCTGCGTATATTAGAGTCGATTGCGAGCGGGACATGGGATTTTTAATACTCTTTGTATACTAGTTGCATCCTGATAAGAACTATCGTGGAAGATAAGATGACGGTCATAGACCAGGGCAGGGGTTGCTAAACGTACATAACGGTCGATATCTATTTGGGAAACTTGCTCGTTCCGAGCCTCCCGGATGTCTTGCGAGCTGAGAAAGCTCGGGATTTATACACCGCAAGCGAAGATAGCCCGAAAGCTTGTATCTCATTCCGTTGAATTTATGGTTTAGCTCACAAGTAGTCTGGTAAAATTAATACAGTCATTGGTTTGTTTTCAAATAATCTTCATCCAATGCCGTAGTAGAAGGTCTAGGTCCGGACTGCAAATGCCGTTGCGAAGATATAGCCTGAATTGCTAGCCTTCTTCTCGGGTGTATCCGAGTAGAAGATGTAGCAGCCTTGAAATGCGATTGGACGAGCTCGAAATTGGGAATGGGCTGCACATGTTTAGCATATTAATTGATTCTTGGGTAATTCTTAAGCTTGTTTTTGGTAGGTATTTCTTCTTGGAAATATGTGAATGGCATGTTGTATTTATATAATACAATTGTGTCGGTATTAGATGCGGAAAAATCAAGGTAATTCACAGCTTCCTTAGCCATGAATGGTGTGGTGTCAAGTAACACGAGGGTGAAATATGTAGAAAGAAACAAGTATACTTGGTGTATGTCATGTTTCGTGAAATTGAACGTAAATAATCTTAAAACTTTCTCTTCCTTCAATCAAAATTAGAGGATCCAAGGATTTGGTTTATCAAATTCCGTGGAATCATCGATAAGACTGCTCTTGTGAGTTATCTAGGGCAAGCAGTCTCTCGATCGGCGGCGTCAATTTGGCGGCCGCCTTGCTGGCCATCTTACACGTCATTACTCTTAATAAAAACTCACTGAAAGTAGCTCCGCCATTGTTCTTGGGTGCTTGATAGATACGAGTCTCTTCCATTATACTCGTGAGTTGTACACTTTCAAGCTTTTCATCATCTTTTCATAGTGAGCCACTGGCAAAGAAATTGCAGGTAGCACAAAGGTTGCCTCATAGATACCAATACCAAGGTCATGGGCTGACAATTACAAGAATAATTAAAGCACACCACGATAACACTGCCTTCGCAGCAATGTACTGACATATCTTGATGCGATGCAAGTAATACATTGCATTTTTTAATAAAAAATGGTTCAGCATCGTATTGCAGGCCCAAATTAATGTCGCCATACATCTTGGATGGCTACTCTTGGTTTGTTTCAAAGTTGATCGTGTGCTGTATAATCATCGAGTCATCGATAAAAAATATTAAGAAGAACGATTGTCAGTCATGCCGGCATCAACAGGAGAATTCTCTATTCACTTGACGATATCGACTAATCCATGCATATCCGCATTCAAACCAATAGCTTCCCGACTCCCTGCAAGATTTACCGTCTCGAGTAACGCTCTATGTTGGTAGACAGCTTCTATTGCAAAGGGCCGTTGCTGTCCAGGCATCTATGCCAGTTTACGGAGAAGGTTCAGCGGCTGACTGGCAATACTACCATCCCCATACCAATACCGTTCCCCGAGCTGGTACAATAATAGGCTCTATCTGTGGATGTGTCAATATGTTTGGATTTTATACGGTGTGGTGGATACGATCTCACTTGCATAGACGGCTGACTAGACCTAGTCGAGGGCTGGAAGAAGCAGCCTGTTTTAAATAATTTCAGTGTCTTGGAATGGGCCATGAATATCTCGTGAAGAAGTTTGAAGAAGATCCCCAGCTTTATTTTAATTTATTTGATTTTATACTGAATCCCATGATCGCTTACCAAGATATGGGGCATGCGAGTTCTAATCACGAGTGAAAAACGTGATCGGCTTCACAAGAAGTGTTAAAGTCCGATCGTCCTTCACAAGCCAGTCCTTTTCCAATTCGTATCCTTCAAGTCTTGTTGTTTGTATATCAGCAAGCTTTGTGGCGGGATACCCCACCGGATGTCCGGGTAAGCCAAAGCCTAATCAATGATATTTGCACATACCAACTTAGGGAAGTAAACATTGCCAAATTTTAGAACTCATAGTCAAACTTCCTCCCGTTTCGAGATGTAATTCCATATTTGAGGTTCTCTATACTAACGAGTACCCCTGACCCTTTCTCGTCAATTCGACGCCAAGAGTTGTCTCTTCAGCCAAACTCTCGGAATCTCAGATAAGATACACATCTACAGCTGTGCTCCATCTACAACCAATGGCCACCTCTTGATTTATACCAATTTCTTAATCAAGATCGTAATATGTGCTTGCCTGTGCATGCATATTTGCATATGATCCCATTCTTTCGTCGGTAAGTCTTCCGTGCTATAAAGAGCTTCCCTAGAAGCAATGCAAAACAAAATTATGAATAGTGACATTCGGAGGCGTTTCTGTGATTTAGTCAAATTTTAGAATCCAATAATTTTCAAGTTTATGCGATTCTGTAAATGAATTCTACGATAACAACATACAACATTGTAAAGTAACGTCGCATTTCAGACATTTCCTTATACTAACATCAGAATAACTCTAACCCTCGAAATGTACATGTCCGAAACTCCTAAGGAAAGGCATATTCGACGCTCTATGTATTCTGCAATATGATTTCCATGTTCCAATTCTTCGAAAACGCCAACAATTTCCTTCTTATCCCGTCCGACACTGGTAGAGTAACACCAAATTCGAGTAACGAGATACAATGGCTCATAATATCGTTAGGCCTATGAAGTTCCACGTACCCGTCGGCCCTGCTGAGTACTGGAATACCTTCACCATTCCATAGATAAGCTTTGACAGAGGGATGATCAGGTGCCACTGCATCAATCGGAAATATTGGGCCCTTATCACATTTTTGTGTATAGGTGTCAATGCGTGATACACTTTCAAGCCATAAGATCATAGTGGCACGATAGATAGCCACCGACCACCAACGCGGACGTCCCTCTTTTGCCATCGAAGTCACAAGACGAATGACTTGTCCACAATGGAAAATAGCTTCTCCAGAATTGTAAATGCATCTTTTGTAGCGAAGAGAAAGTTCTAAGCTTGTTCCATCGAAGTCCTCTTTTCGTGCTAGCCGCTCAATCTCTGGGAAGAATGTCACCGCATTCAGACTTATGAGGTGGTAGAGGACGAGATTAGCTCGAGTAACTTGACAACTTGGATCATTTCTAGCATGAATCTCACATAAGTCATACCATTTCTGGAGCAATGACTGAGCTTCCTGAAGACGTAGTAGATTGGACGCTTTGGTAACGGATCTAGTTCCTTGTCGTGAGTTATATATTTCAGAATGAAAAGTTAAAGCTTGATGCAGATGACACAAGGAGCTATGAATTGGGTGAAGGAGAAGTTTTAACTGTAGCGGAGATAATTGCCCGTGTCGACGTTCGATGTTATCCGATAACATGTCTCGGAAGAGGCCACAGAGTGAAGGTCCTACTGGTGGTGTACCGATAGAATCTGGATTCAGGAGCCAATCAGTGCCGATATATGTTTGCTGAACAATTGCCGCCCAATCATTTGCATCTTTAGCCAACCATAAGCACTCTATTCCAGGCATTGGAGTCTCAAGTTCTGTAATTGACATAATAGGTGAGGTATCGTGGAATAAGCTCAGCTCTTGGTCTACCATGACCCAGTTGTAGACCAACCTAAAATATTGTCAACCTTCGTATAGAGAAAATCCACAAGATTGAACGAATTATCATGGTTCATTGAATTGTAATGGATGGAAACGGATTAAGATTTTGGCTTTGGCTTTGGAATCTTACCTGCTTTTCTTTTCTCTCTGTAGCCAAATTCTCCACTGGTCATCTAGACTCGAGGATTCGCGAAAAGATGGCGCCATTGGTATGTGAGGCTCCAACATACCAGCATGTTTTAGCATCTATATTCAACAAATAAGTATCTTGAAAGCTTTGATTTAGTAATTACTTACCGCAAGATACATCCCTCGTTGTGCCATAGCTAGGTTCATGTGAGAAGCATCTCCACCCCAAGCACCAAGTATCGTGAAAAGCAGTGCGCATTTGAACACCACAGGATCAGCTGATAAATCAACGTTTTTTTCGATCACCTTAAATAGCGATATGCGGCAAGCTTCCGTAAGCCCCGCAGTCAAGCATCTAGCTTCAGCGGTTGGAAGAGCTGCAGCGCCATGTGCTATCATTAACAACAATAGTAATGTTGAAGTTTGGTTGTTCAGCATTAATTCGTTGGGATCAAGGTTTCCGCCATTGATGAGAGTGTAGTAAGGAGCCAAGCTTCGAACGTGACTTCGAAGAAAATACTCCAAGACGTTTGATGGAGGTAGAACAAGGAAATTGAATCCTGCATCAGGACTCGTGTAATTGGAAGATTTTGGCCAACCTTTCAAACCTCCTCGATGTGTTTCTAAAGCTGTATGAAGAAAGCTTTGGGTGATGGCCATTATCCTATCTCTGGTGCTTGCACTCACAGGCATAACAGATACTCCATCTCCATATCGAATCTCGGCTGGTTCCAAATCATGATTTAACGAATCCCATGTGGCGTCATGCTTCGAGTGTTGTTCCAGATTCTCGAGGTATGCTATAGCTGTTCGTGCTGACGGCCCAGGAATCAGTCGTGGATTGCATCGTGCAAGAGGCCACGCCGATTCCGCGGCTACCAGGAGCTCAAAGTCATCAGAGCTGCTATCTGTCAGAATGGGAACCGCGATTTCGATAAGCTTGGCTGGACGGTTAGCATCTGAAGAGATGCTAGCGCTCTTAGTATGTGACATCGACGGAGATGGATGCAGAGATCCAGTAAATAGTGGCTCTGAAATTGAAGACGTATCGCTTGGTTCCAGAAAGTTTGGCGTTACTAGATTGCTGGATAATTCAGACCCCATCGAGTATATTTCAATATCTAAGGGGTAGTGACTCCATGCCATCAAGTCATGGTAATTGACGTTCCCATTCATTGTATCTGTGTTGCCGAACATCGAGTGTTCCATCCCCCCAAGGCTTTCGCCTGGGGAAGGTCCGAAGCCATCAACAGTAAATCGTAAGTCTTGGGTGGGATATATATTTTTTTCCGGTGTTGCTACCATAAATTGCGGATCTATGGGTGTTTCTGTGGGACTGACTTTGGTTTCCGGTAATATTTCCTTTGGTACTATGTCCTGATCCATGGGGTCACGCGGTGGCTCTTGTGTTGGTGGTGTCTTTTTGTGCGAGCTTGAGGACCGGTTCGCAGCCTTTGATGAACGTCGGGCATATCTGCTCGCGCATGGTAGGTTTTTCTCAGAACATCTTGAGCAAGGAACCCTTTTATCACAACCGGTTTTTGCACTAGCGCAATTGATGCATGCAATGGGTGTTCGACCGTTGACCGTTGGGACACCACCTGGTAATGGCTCCATTGGATCTTTTGCTTCATGATATGTAGAGTGATGTCTTTGGAGAAGATCTCTTGAGATTGCATAGTTAGTGGATCTCGAGTCTTAACATAGCCAAATTACGGGGTGTGAATACCTTCTGGGAAAAGATAGTTGACACAATGTACACCTATGTGGCTTTACGTTTGTATCTGCAGGATAGAGGTTATATTAGAATTCTCTTATTCAATGGTGATAATAGGACTTTTCGTTACTTACGGCTCGGTATGTGTCTTTCTAAATGTTCCTTACGAGTAAAACTCTTTCCGCAATATGTGCAAAAAATCATATTCTCCATTTAACGTCGGCAGTGGTTCTCTTTCTCTTTATCGTAGCTTCCATTGATGGGGGATCTGATAGGGATTTGAATAGTTAAAGATTGGGATCTCCTAAGCATATTGTGTTGAAAGCGGCTGACAGCTTTATGCGTGGCCGAGTGTCAAAATAGTTTGCAGGCAAGTCCTATGGACAAGGCTTAGATTTGACAAACATTTGGTAAGGATAAGAGTAGGTGACCATGATATTAACAAAGACGAACCAAACATCTTACGCATGGTCAGACCACACTCATTCGTGGTGACAGGGTTCAGAGGCACCCGATCTTTAATTCGCCGACTAGGGAAATGTCGTATTAGCCATGCAGTGGCTTCGTGGTAATCGTGAAGCTTGATGTTAATATTGGAATCGAGGCTGGAACCAGTGATATTAGTGCTGCTGGCCTGAAGGATTTTAAGATCCCTCTTTGTACAGGTATCTGAGAGGGCGGTACATAGACCAGACACCCTAGTGTAGATCTGATGGAGGGTCCAATCCCAGCCGGAAAGCCGCAGCTTGGGAGCTTGGCTAACAGCTGAGCTAGGACTTTTGACGTTGAAAGTACCATCATAATTAATAAACAAACCGTAGGTAGCCATCTTTACGACTCAAAGTAGTAGCAGTTTCAGCGTGAAGATAATTAATTGTACAAACATGTTTTGGGATCCTGACGAACCAACCCCCTACCAGGTCTAAATCACAAGTGTTATCACATGCAGAATCCTTGTTTAAGCATTCTTGTATGATTTCAAATCATCGTTACTTGGATAAATAAACCCCACGTGTACTTATGTATGCAGTTAAGACGGGATGTTAATTGAATTTTGTTTGTGCCATGATTATGCAAGATTCCGGTACAGAAAAACGAGGTCTGCAGTGGTAAGTACCACAAATATCCAAAGTAGTATACTGTACATATTTTGCAATACTATACCCCTTCTGGAAGACTGCAGTAGATCTAGTGCGTGAAACAGTAAGAGTACCGGCGGAAGTATGATCAAGCCGTTGAATGAAGATAACAAGAACAACTGTTTGTAGCAATAGACGAAAAGAAGTAGTTAGACTAGTGTCGTTTAAACAAATTGGGTCTCATCATTCGATACCTACCAAACGAGGTTGCATCGAAGCTAACAAGGGACAGTAAGCCCAAATATCGGAATAAGGTACGTGTAAGGATATTAGATAAATCCATCCTGGTATGACCGTCAGGATTATGCACGTCATAGCATGATAGCTAATAGCAGTTCGAACAACGCATGATCTTCATGTCTAGTTGGGGTAGCCAGAGGAACGCGAGGAGACGATTGATTGCCCATGAACCCTACCCACACTCCTAAAATATTTCCAAAGGGGAAATCGGCATCTGTTCAATCTGAATGAGTGCTTTGTGGCTTGGATTCTTAGATATACATCTAATGTTTCACGAAGGCAGTACAACCACACCTGAATTAATTTCCTTCTCCAGCTCCTCCCTCCTCCATTGAGAACGTGAAACCTTGGCGAGTACTTTGGCTAAGAATAAAGAGCTTGTACAAATATTAGTTCCGAAGAAGTACTACTCGGTACCAAAGCATGGTGGAACTATTCGGATTTCGTAGATAACGATCGAAAGAAATTATACGAGGCTCTGGGCGTTCCGAAAAAGGTAATTCTAGAATGGGGATTCTAGATAATGATTTTGGGATGAGCCAAGAGCCAGTATTAACCTATCAAAATCGTCTGAAAGTCTTACCTTGGGGGAGCCCGCGAGGAATCGAAACACTACTCCAAATCACACCCCGCCAATCATGCCCACCACATTCCAGCTCATCCAACCATGAGAACCCCACAGTCAAAGGACTGATCCTGGAGAATACAAACACTTTCAAGACTTCACCCCGCTATCCATGAAATGCCAAACAAGACCTTTCTGAGTACTGTAGAGATCAGCTGTACGCTTATAAGCGCCTTTTAACCTCCATCCAAGAACAAGGCTGCAATCGAGTTGTATACTCCGTATTTCAAGTGCTATTTGTGATCAGTAAACCATCTCGTGGCGTTGGCCAATGCTTTTCATTTGGATTCATGGGTTTCATTGGCTATCATTTGCATGAGCCTACGATCATTAGAACGATGACATCTCAAACCTCAAGAAACATTGAATACAGCAATCTCCAGTAACTGTCTTGGGAATCCTGAGATGGCCTCGAGAACCTTGTGAAAATAGAAGGTGCGACTCTCAGTTGGAGCCACGAGCAGTTCAACTTGTGTGTTTTGAAGGAAAAATGAGTTTCTCTGCTGATAGAACGAACGACTCCTGTGATATAATTGGTCTATTGATAAAACATGATCGCATGCTCTCACCTTTAAATTGTGTATTATTTCGATTAAATGTACTCGTAGAATTTTTCCGCCGGTTATTCACGTTGGAATTCCAAGCGATATTCGGGTACTGCCCATGAAACAGTTTACCCCACGGTTCAAGAGCTGTTTAAATCAGCCCGACCTTCTCGCTTAGCCGTAAACCCCCATCTTATGTTTCATCCCAGCTCCTCTGCTCCGCCGTCTGTATGACTGACAGTTCCTATAGGTGGATCTCAGTTGAAGAGGATTTAAATTACCTTGCTGGTATATCAGCCCTACATGACTTTCATTCCGATAATAATACGACAAACCGATCCGAGATGGCTCCTGGTTTTACTCTAAAACGCCATTGAAATCCAGGTACTTGTGGATGGAAGTTGAAATTCCACAGGGCAACTTCAGAATCAAAGTTTTTTCAAAATATTCTGTGTAAATACTGAACACGTATACACCATAGAGTCGTCTCAAACTCTTTAATCAAGCTGGTGTTACCATAAGCTTGATGATGTACGGGATAATACGAGGTGCAAGTTCTTCAGCATCAGCACGCCTGGTCTTAACTCCGCGTATCAAAGCATACTAAGTATCGGCATGAAGATGAAATATTAATAGTTTATCATCGGTCAGATTTTAGTATTGAACACGGCCGGCAGTAGTACAAGTTTGCGATTCATAAAAATCATGACCAGCGCGCAGTTGTCAAAACATACCACATGACTGTCAGAACTCTGTCCTAAAAAAAGGCGTCAAACCTTTTTTGGCCATCAAGACTTATAATTGCAGATGATGAGAAGTACCAGTACAAAATTAATGCCGGAGGTACATTACATCAGGGGTTGCGGTAGATTAAAGCCGAAACTTGGCACCGTTTCATAGTCCTGAACACACCACGACCACATTACAACTTGCTCTTAGTACACAAATATTAATGAGGAAACTCATGGTAGTTGACGAGGTAGATCTTACAGTTTAAATCAATGATGACGGTCCAGACTATCGGTCGCTATGGATGACGTGCTTTAGACACGATTTCAAGTTTTGATGCGAAGTTTTTAATCCGAATCAAGATTACGCAGGTCTGTAAAAGGTTGTCAAAGGTATGAACCAGTTATCAAGATAGTGGCTGCAATAGATGTCGGAGATAGAAGCCATGAATTGGTATCTCAACTATGCATGTAGGCATAGAACTTGACTCATCAGAAGGTAATTGAGAAGTACACCTATGACTAATGCACATGCAGATACGGTACTCTCCAACGACCACATGAGTTTCATGCTAGATAGCTACGATAAAACAATCTATCAGTAACAGGCAACTAGAATGATCTGAAGTCTCGCAAGAACGCCAGTGCATAATCCTGCAGCGTGGCTCAGGCTATTGGCCGTTGGCCACGTAACTATTTACTGGAAACGATCATAAATCCCGACAACCACTTCTACGGATCATCGCTTCCGTTTCTTGGAATAGTCTTTGAAGATAGCTATCTTTTGTAGCTACTAGATAAGATGAACAGGGTGAATTATTATGACCCGAAGTGTCCAAAAAGCTTTCTAGAGTGACCCCGAGACTAAAAACTTGAAACAGCAACAATATTCATTCATGGCTTCCAGTAGCTTTGAAAAATCACATATACATACCAACAGTGATTTTAGCAATCAGGGCTCAGAGCGAGCACCGACTCGTCAATCGTAGTGCCCAGGAATTTTGAGATAAGATCTAAAGTTGACAATCTGGTCACTGCATGGAAGTCGAATATATGAACTCCTACGCCAGGAGCAGATTTCGAAACATCCCCGCATTCTTGGCAAGAACAATTCTAGCGTATCAAGAAGCTTACCGAAGGTGAGATGAAAACGCCACTTCAAGCTATTCTAAGTTATATCGTCTCTCAAATAATGGCCAGGATCAGCCTCTTTGACTAGCCAGGGCAACTCATGCAGTGATCGATATCTGCACTAATTATATATGTAGAAGAATATAGATCACTTCAAGTGAGATTTAGGTACATAGGAGCCATTATATGAATGATAGGATATAAGGATCTGGCGTTGTTGATGAACCTCCCGCCATGATGAAACAACGATTACCCGATATCACATCACCTTGCCCCATACTTGGCACCTTCCTTCAAAACTTACCCGCTCCAAGTTGCCGGCATATCCACGCTCTAGACTATAACCGGGGACAAAGTTTGAAGGTTCCGAGACCTTGGAATTGGATATGCTCATCTTAGAACACTGTATGGATAATTCATGCCTGGATCCTTGAAACTAGGTTATTTATTGAATAATTGGAATGAAAATCAATGGATTAGTAAGTGCGGCGCCCAGTTATTCCATGGAATTGACACAATGACCAAAATCATCTAATTGGCCGTCGTCTATTTTTCGGTACATTATCTTGTAGAGCTCATCTCACCTCACGTAATCGCCAGTACATATCCATCATCAATCAGCCTACGTATATCAGAAATAGATACTGCGCCCATAATACATGTGATTAGCCCACACAGCCTAAATTAGACGACGCATAGGAGAACACAACAGACAGTAAGAAGCTTCAATCTTAGCAAGATATAGCACAGTAAGAATCATATCTGGGACTAAGAAACCGGAAAGTCAGATAAAGCTTGACATAAGCCAGACGCTGAGAAGTTTCGATACCTATTCTGAAAATATATCACAGCTTTGACATCAACAGAGCTGAGCCAATACTCTGAGATGCGGGGAGATGAGTAAGAGTTCAAGATATAGCATCAGTATCTGTCTTTGATATATCATCAAAAGCAGCAGGAATTTGAGATTAAAAAGTAATAAAGGTCGGGCTATGGACAGATGTGGGGTACATGAGGCTGAAAAGGAGTGGGATACGATATATTATGGATGCAACACTCGGTATTGACCTCTTTCGATTAGTAACGTAACGCTAAAGTCTCATACCTAGAAAAGCAACGATAGATAATCACGTCAACGCCGCTTGCATCAAGTATATCAAGAAGTTTTATGGGTAATCGGGATCCAGCTTCAAAAAACCGGGACAACTTTTCCAGTTCCATTCAAGCAGGTTACCTTACCCCCGATGCCACCGGTTTTTACAACGGATCATGCTAGTAAATAATCGGGATCTATAATAATCAACCCAAAACACACAATTCTTCAACGGCATGTGTCATCAGCCCCTCATACTTCTCTGACACCGGAAGTTTACAGCCTAGAGCCCTAACAACTTTCCGGTTGACTCATCCGGTGATCAAGGATACGTGAGATGCCTTGTCTCTTGTCCTGGGGAGAAACTCGTTCGGTATTGCTATCTCAAGGATTGGTACTACCAACTTGGTAAGGAGCTTGACGATCGATAAATCACGAATCACTAATCATCACAACCTCGCCTCAACCTTCTAGCTGCGTACTTTCTATTAGCGTTAATCTCAGCCTCAAAATGTCCAAGATACACATATCATCCCTTGCTATCTCACACGAAACCTTGTCTAACCCTTGTTTTCCTGGCTTCACTGGTTCTCGATCCAAAACCAAGAAACCCCAAGATATACCGAATTGTCTTCGGCGAGTCAACCTTGATTGTGACCGCAAATAACACGAAATCAGGAATCAGATATCACATCAACAAGCGCAAGCACAATTCCAAGAAACTAAAACTGGTATCAAGATCGATATCATGCATGCACTAATTACGAGCTATAATACCAGAAAACACCACAGTCTAACAGTTTCAAGAATGCCAATCTTCAACTACTAGCTAACAATATCATCAAGACAACAAATTCTTTACAATCCGACCTCGCCAAGCAACTTGAAGATTTCAAGCAAAATCCAACAACCTATCATCACCAACACCAACATCACAATCAGAATCGTAAGTTTATCCGATCTGACATGCATCTACCGACCCCACCAATCCTCGCCCCTCTCCACCACTTGAGCATCTATTCCGCCTTACACTTTCCAAGTTCATGGTCACAATATCAATGTCACTATCATCTTTTGACTACCACCCATTCACTATCACTATCACAATCAATATCACCTTTTCAAACAATCACCTCGAGTTCTCTCCCTCTCATCTTCTCATCCTCTCTCACCCTTTCACATCTCCATCCCCCAGCCCCGCTCGCTACACAGCCCTATCTCACCCCCAAACGAAAACCCCATCGCACCAATCATCAAATCAATTAAAATCAATTCACCAACCCAATACGAATCTCCAACAATCCAGCTCTTCTCCAACAACCACCCTCCTCTCCCACCCATCCCATCCCATCCCATCCGCTCATATATCAATCACATCTCAAAAACCATCCTCTTCCTATCATCCACCCATCCATCCATCCATCTCCATCATCCCGCCCCAACATCTCCCAATTCAAATTTATTCGTTCACACACCACACCTGTTTGCTCACGAGCCACGCCGCTTATCACAATGTAACCTCGTTTATCCCCCACTAACCAACACTGAAATAGGCCGCGCTCGGCGCCCAGCGCGCGCTAATTCAGAGGATGAGGTGAGATACTACATCGTACTTACGCGGAGAGTGGCGAGGGATTATGTTTTGAGAATATGGGATGTGAGATGTGAGATGAATTTTCTCGATGCGATGATTTGATTTAATAGAACTAGACACAATTGAATGAGATGAGCTCTGGTGATTCATCTCTTATTGTCTTGAAATCAGGTGATTTGTTTTAGCGAGTGATTGAGCGAAGATTGTGAATAGGAGGGTCTAGGAGAGGAGATGATGAAGATGCTTGCATACATTGGTTTTGAGTTTGAGTTTGGGTAATGATGTGTATCAACTTTGTTTGTGCTGCGTAGCAGATAAAGATGTATATGTAGATGCATGTGAACAATAAAATCACATAGTGCAAAGACAGAGTGTACCATCTATCAAAATTTTCAATTCCAAAGAATCCCTGGCGTTCAATGATTTGCGATAGCTAGCAAGCAACAATAGAGTTTACTTGAAACCCTTTGTCAAATCTTACACTCTCGGTTCATCTGATCTCCCGCTCCCCTTCCCTCTCTTGGCAACCCCTTTCCAATGCGTCCTCATTCCCTTCAACAATACATAAGCCAAGCCCCTATAAATCACAGTACAAATGCCCAGCGCAATGATATTCCACAGGGCGTCCGTATTCAAATCGTAGAGATCCAGTGCTTCCACTCCGTTATTGATCGGACAACTTCCATCTGGCAGTTTCTGCGCATCAGTACACGTAAATACAATGCTTCTCAAGGTGTACGGCGCCAAATTCCTAATAGCGTAGCGAATAGGCGAGAGATAGTTTACTCCTTGGAGAAACGCAGGCATACCAATGGACATGATACCGGACATAAATTGGGCTATTGATAGGAATACACTTGTAAGGTTTACCGCGAAGCCTGTGTGGGAGAAGAGGGTATTGAACTATTGTCATGTTAGTAACTACTATGAGTCTTGGACTTCGGATAAGGAGAACATACCATAATACCCAGACTCTCTCCACAATTAATAATGCAAAAGCAATTAAAGAAGCACACAAAGAATACCTGAGAATTTCTGGGTAATCCCGTAGCTAAATCCGTCAATATCGCAAAGATTAAAGATGTGAATATCTCAAATGGTATCTCCAGTGTAGTATATTGAGCGAAAAAAGCTTCGACGCTATAAATACCGTCGTCGTTTTCTCGATAGAAGACATCTTTTTCATTAGGATAGACTGCAACGTTTTGCAGCATACCTACGAAATAAAATGCACAAAATTCTTGGATGAAACCAAATCTGTTTTGTACGGAATAATAGTCGTGTTTTAATGGTGCGAAGAACAAAGCGAGAATTATAGCGAGACCCAAGACTTGCATAGTTCGAGCTAGGAGTAAATCAGGCTGTCGACGAAAATTGATCGAAGCTCTATGAACAAGAATAGGGTATGCAGAGAAGAAGCCAGATGATTTGCGAACAAGAGAACCCAGTTCTGCAGGAGTAGATATTGTGGTTGGGATGATAGCTTTTGTGAAATCTCCCGATGACCAGGAATTAATGAGATCTCTTACTCTAGAACGAGTGGCTTCCTCTCGTCTAGACTGTTGTAAATCAATGGTGATTAGATCGAGTGCGAAATCAGCTGGATTTGTCGTAGTAGGACATGGATGGCCCAAATTATTAAAGTGTGAAATCATATCAGAACCTTTACCAGCATAAACGGGAAAGCCTCCACGTGCTAATAGAAGAACACTCCCAAAATGCTTAAAGGTGTCCGAGCGAGATTGATGGATTGTGAGTATTAGAGTTCGACCTTCTTGTGCAAGACCTTGAAGCACTTCCATGATGGATGAAGCGGTGAATGCATCTAAACCAGAGGTTGGTTCATCTAAAAGGAGCACCTATGGTAAAGAATTAGCGGCAAGCAATTTTCAACAGAGCAGTAATTATTTGCAATTGGAAGTGTAAGGGGAATAGATAAAGTTCTTGTAGACTCACCCTTGGATCCGTCAGAATTTGAACGGCGATAGTTACTCTGCGCTTTTCACCACCTGATATACCTTTAATGAGATCAGATCCAATAAGGTTGTCCGCACAATCCTTCAGACCCATCTTCAGCAGAACATCCTCAGCACGTCGAATCTTTTGGTCCTTTGTCATAAATGACGGAAGTCGTAGCCCAGCTGCAAAATGAAGGGTTTCCCTAACCGTTAATGAAGGAAGTAATGCATCATCATCTTGACATACGTAACAACAAACAGATCGTATGACTGAAGCCGATGGCACTGCACCATTAAAAGTCATGTCTCCACTTGGTCGATATTTTGTTCCGATGGAATTACGTAGTCGCAAAGCCATCGCATTGAGAAGAGATGTTTTACCGCTGCCTGATGGTCCCATAATGACATTTAATACACCGGCTTGGAATGTTGCTGTGACTGGATTTAATATGGTTTTGGTGGGTTGTTTTTTCCCAAATGAATTACGTTTCTCGAGATCTAACGCGAATTTGTCAAGGCCGATATCAACCTATGCTAATTAGTGCCAATCCGTCATACAAATCGATATAGACATGGTCAAGTACAAGCGTGCATCAATTCACGTTTCGCCATTCATGATATCACTGGAAAGCGGAAAACAGAATATCCACTCACAGTTCGAACCTCCGCCGCAGACCTTACTGTCATCTTTTCTTTCCCTGCAGAAAAGTCCGCATCTGACCCTCTAGCTCTGGCAATCGTCATTTCAACTTTTAGGAATCGTAGACCAATGCCCGCAAGTCCGTAGAACATGATTGAATAACAGAGTAGGAAAACGATTGGCCTGACAACCCAGTTATCAGGAAATCCCAGCGAATTTATGATGAATGCGCCTGTGTATTCGACACAGGCTGGGTTCGATTCTCCGCCTTCATAAGGGCAATCATAAAACTGGCCTACGAATTCGTTTGAACACAAAGCACCAAACGCATAAAAGACATAGGCTGTCCATTTCAGCCAACGCACGTACACCGGAATAGTATTTACTTGTACGAAAAATCCACAGGCAAAGCTCTGAACTGTGTAACCCATATTTGCAATGAGAGATGCACCAGCAAAGTTCCTTGAGGCAGCTATGCACGTCATGGCGAAGGTGACGGCGATATATTGACAGAGTAACACGATAGAAAAGAAAGTAAGGAAAGTCGAGCCATCTGATCTAAAGCCTGCCATCCAATAAGATATGAGTGAAAATATCAGAGGAACAGGAAAGTCTTCGGTAAAGAACCTTGCAATTCTTCTACTGAGCAGAAAAGGGATAACGTCCACAACATTCTCGTTATTCTCACGATCAAAGAGTTGTATGTCAATCGTCAGACGATATGTTTCGAATAAGAGCATGAGATAGCCTTGTAATGCGGCAGCATTATAAAGAGCACCTTCGCGACTGCGAATACCAGAAAGATCTTCCCCCAGGTTAAAGAACACCCACCCACTCATGATCCCCATTCCTATCGCTTCTATAAGAGACCCAAACATACCCATAGGGTCTCGATAGGTTGTGACAAAGGTTCGAGAAGTTAGTACACGAGTCTGACGAACGAACGGAGAGTGACGTGTCCAATTCTTTGCTACAAGAGGGTTTGTATCCGGCGTCTCAGTAGCTGTAACCTTTTCCGAAACTTGGAAGAACCTTTTGTCATTTTCTTCTGCCCAAGCAGATTTCAAATTTTCAACTCTTGCAGAAGAAGTTGCCTCGAGTTCCGGGGAGCGATTATCAATAGCAGCTATATCAATTAAGAACTCCGCTGGATTGACAAATGCCGGTAGCTCCATGCCAATTCCTTTGAACCAAGACAAACAGTCCGCAGCTTTGCCAGAATATACTGGACTACCTCTTGTTAAGATTGTTAGACCATCAAACATTCCCCATATCTCGGATCTAGGCTGGTGAATGGTTGTAATAACCGTCCGACCTTTCCTGGCCAACCCTTTCAGGGTCCTGACTAGCTGAAATGCACTCGTCGCATCAAGTCCAGTGGTCGGTTCGTCCAGAAATAAGACGCTTGGGTTGCTTAATAATTGTACGCCAATACTTGTTCTTCTTTTCTCGCCTCCAGAGCACCCCTTGTGTTGTGTGCTACCGATTCGTGTGTCGGCGCATTCCTTCAAACCAAGCTCCAAGATTACTTCCTCCACAATATTCCTCCTTTCCTTTTCAGTTGTCGGTGGCGGTAATCGCAGATCTGCGGCATAACGTAAAGTTTCCCGAACTGTCAAAGTTGGTAGTAATACGTCTTGTTGCATGACATATGCACTACGAACACTGTGTACACCTTCCATGCCATTGAAAGTTGTGGTTCCACCAATTGTTAATCGTCCACTTGTCATGCGCTCAGCCATTGTATTTAACATAGTTGTCTTTCCCGAACCACTGCCACCAATGATGGCAGTAAGTGTTCCGATGGGCATCGAGGCAGATACGGAGTGTAAGATCTGTTTCGTGGTGGGAGTGGCAAATCCATCTTGGGCCTTCTTTCGCGGTATCCACCGTTCAATTGAAAATGGCGAAGGAGAGATATCAACGTTCACCGACAGATTTCGTATCTGAACATCGACCGGTTCTACAGCGGACAGAGAAAGTGTATTGCTCTGGGTAGTCGTGATAGCTTGGAGATTTGTGGCATCATTTTCATTTGTGGCTGATGAGGCAAGCGGTTGCGATCGAATGGATAACGATGATTTGGTTTTGGCTTCGCGAGCTTCGTGCTCATCCTTCGAGTCCATATTTCCTGGTTTTCCCTACAGTCGCATTTTCTATCTCAATGTCTGTACTGCTGTATGCTGGTCCACGGGGTTTGGTTTGATGTTTCGAGATATCCCTACTGTCAAAGAGCAAATAGCCTAATAGAAATCTCACCAGCCTGATTCAACGTTTCCGAATCGCACATGTCATCGTATTTGAGATAAAAAAAGATCAAAGAGATAAGATGAAATATACTTAGACATGTATTTGAGGTGAATCCAAATCCTTCGAATAGAACATCAATATTATCTATACAGATTGGTCATTTTCCGTTGATTTGCCTCAAGGTTCATGATACCCTAGCTGTAATGTGGATAAATTTCTTGCGGGGGGTTTCAACAATAGGTTATTTAGCGCACCTCGGCTGCGAAGCGATGACTGCAAACAGTAATTTCAGGCGATAAGACGCCTATCGAACCCCGCAGTATAATGAATATCCCCTGTATCGGGATAGTGTAAAACCCAACAAACGGTGAATCTGTCAGTCTGTACAACAAAATAACGTGTATGTCGCGTGTAACGCGTGCGATCGTCGCATTCCAGAAATTCTAGAAGTCTAGAATAGAAGTCTACAAGACTACAATCGACCCCTATATTCGTGCGGATCGCACCAACAGTTTTCTGAGAATGTCCCGGTGAGCTCCAATGCCGAATATGGAAGCGTTCTACATGTTTGGGCATATCACTTGAAGACCTTCAACTGAATTGATATCCTTATAATACTTTGCAACACACCTACTTTGATGATAATTCAATAAAGAAGTCGTGTTAATCGTAGGAATTGATTTTCTATCCTAGATGCATGGTTATCGTTTCGATCAAGAGCTTCCAAGGTTCAGTACAACACCGGTGGCTTAGGCATAGAAGGCCATCAATACGAAGCTCCATTATGTATTTTGTCTATCATTGTATATCCTGTTTTCATCTATGAAGATCACGGAGAGGTCTTCTCTAAAAATGTCCCAGAGATTCTATTTCCTCAATTTCAGCAGCTAAGTAGTGGTAGCACCTGGAATCCGAAATACAACCAAAACAACCAAGTCATGAGTCCAGCTTTGGGATTGGGATTGCCACCGATATTTTCTGCAGCCAAACCGACAATCAAATCAATATAGACTTGCGTCGATGTTGCACAGATTCCCCATATAATACAGCCTGATTCCGCCGATCGAAAGTTCAACACACGGCTTAACATGCGGTAGCATTCATATCCCAAGTTTTGCGTTGATCTCGAGGGCTCCGCGTCACCCTCTAACTCCGAGTACGTTTCATGAGCATCTTCGTCTCCCTCTGGATGCCATCGATACCAGTGATGCAGAGCTGAAGCTGTCATTATTAACAAAATGACTGTGGTTGTAGTAATACCATATATCCCAGTAGTGACCCCAAATTTGAGGCCATGGCGTACCAAGTTACTCGCCAAAGTGATTGCGCCGAACATTATACCTATTGTCGCTGCAATGAATATTGCCAAAATCCAAACGGGTATCAATGTAGGTTCAGAACGCTCCGATCTTTTTTGTGATTCTTGACGGCCAGCAGAAAACGCGATTGCGCTCGAAATCAGAGAGGTAACGAGCTTCAAGGACGTTATAAATTGAAGATGGCAGTTTTGACTTTCGACTATCACTATTGGCGGAATGATTATGGTCGATGAGAACTGCATGACAGCTAATATGGCATTGAAACGCGCATGCTTTAAACTGGTCCCATCTTCTAATGTATTTCTGCAACAATTGCTCCAAAATAGAGGACTCTTACTACACAACAACATGACGGATATGTAAAAAGTGATGACATCTGTCGCAATACCAATACCGCCATATGGAAGGGCGAAATTTAGACTGGCTTGCGCTAGATCTATCTGTTCCGAAGGGGGTTTGACCGTCATCATCTAACTCTGAAAGACCAAACCTAACGGATTACGTAGTTAGAGTTCAATGTGGGAAACGCCTCTGTCTTCAAACCGTAGCAGCTATTATCCTCTTTTCCTCTTCACAGATATAATCAACCTTTAAATGTGTTTTCCAACATTGGGCATTGCGTTCAACATATTGCCTCTCGAAGAGGCACATGCACTACATGAAGCTATGTTGACTCCCGCTTTAGTTAGCAATCACTTCCACAACAGAGCGGTACCCAAGCTGGCCCCTATCAGATCTTCAAAGTGCCATTTCTTTAATGCATGAACTGTACAAACAGCAATTAATAATCAGACATGTGAAGGCTTTTGGTCAGGTGGGTACAAAAATCAAAACAAAGACACAAGCTTTGATATATGTCTGCGGGATCATCATTCGAAAGGATGTGGGTTAGCAGTTGCCAATGCAGAACCAATTTGATATGTTTGACTTATGGTAGAACTTCATTGATACTAGTTATTCAATAATTATCTGCTCTTACTTTAGGTTATGGCAACTTTTCTTTCGTTTTCCAATTTGGGCTCTGTATAATCAAGGCGTCCTTGCGAGCCGTTCCAGAGATACGAATGGTAAATTTCGATCAATCTTATAGCTTTCTCACACAGCGGATAAAGTTTAGCTAGCACACCAAGTGGTCATAGTCATTCAAATCTTGCTTTACGATCGTTAGTATTCAAACCTCAATATCTACCAAATATCGACTTGTGAGAATCAATACCTGGTACATCTAGATACATTTAATTGCAACTGCTCTGTTCGCATAACAATTTTCATCCTAACTTTTCTTACAACGCTTTTGAGTTTCGTCTTAGGCCATCGTAGTAGCATTTTATTCACCAGTGTATCGTTCAAGGAGCGAATCGACTATATAAATCGCATCTCAAACACGAGAATGCTTCTTATACATGCCACTACTTCATAGAATGCTCTCTGAAGGCTCTGTGGAATAGACAACGCTGGAGATTATATTTGCATCTTTCTTCTCTCCAGTATGCATTTTTCGCTACGAAACATCAGCCACTATACGTCATCACTCACTATCAGTCAACCCAAATTATCACCGTCAAAAAAAATTAACGACATTATTCCTGAATAGTAACAGCGCTACAACATGCAACATGTCTCTGATACCGTTCTCCAATAATAATACTATTGCTCAACGGGGAAGGGCGAGAGAGGATTGCAGATGGATCCCCGCACTCTGGATTTTGGAGTGTCTAGATTTCGATGGAGAAAAGGGAGTCGTTTCTAGCATTTCTATCAAGTCTCGAATACGAAGTTGGTTTCATACTACAATGTGGCCCCTGATTATTTCACTCTATTCCCTGTCGACTGGAACTTCACTTTGAGTATGTCGATTAGCTGAATACAATACTTCTCAGTACAATTCAGACTTCTCTATAAACCACTTCTGATTAAGTCCTTGTTTTTCAGTCAGACACCATGCGTGACGAATTGCTAGATTAGGCATCAAGGTTCACGTGAGAAGGAGCGGTTTGAAGATGTAGCTGTTTCAGGTTCTCTGGTTTTGGTTACTATCACCAATCACACATGTAGTATCTTAATCCGAAAGTTGTCGTCAATTCAACCAAGCGGGCACCATTCATTTATTATTGTCGATTATGTTGAATACTGAACATCGATGTTTCTCATCGGTCCTCCTCTTTAATTCAGAATCGAAACAACGGAATAAAGTTAGTTGACCATTATAAATCACTTCTAACTTTAGCTCGCCTCATCAATTGTGTATCCGTTGATTGGTAAAGATCTGAGGGCCCCAGTTACAAGATTGTATGATTATTTTGTACTTCTGTATTCAAAATTGATCTCGAAAAGCGAGAATCGAATCTGTCATTTTTAGAACTAGACGTAAGCCACAAGAATCTGACCGAGTAGAAGAGGTTATTTCATCCCCCAAACATACATGTGGCTGCATATTCTCGTCGGGTTTATCTCTCTTTTCCAAAGAGCATCTGCTTTCGCCTGAAGAGGGGTATTTTGATGAAGTCCATCTTTTCCCTTCGTCAGTTTCTTAAGTTACTGTCGTTGAACAACTGATCGATCGCTAAGGATTCTGAGTTCTCGTTTCCCGTCCCAACTTTAAAACAAATGCCCCACGATGACTGACATGAATGATGATAGCGGTATGCGCGTGTCTGGAAAGCTTTCGATTGAGAGGTATGTTTGAATATTCCATTCGTTCCTTTGACTTTGCTTCCGGATGTTCTGAAATCGATGCTGATATATCCTTCTCCTCATCAGTAAGCCATTGACCCATTGGATTGACATGCGAATCGGGGATGAAGGAGAAAAAACAAGTAAAAGGTTCATGGTAAGCAAGGAGTTACTTATCAAGAAATTCAGGTTCTTTAAAGATGTGTTGGTAGTAGAAAAGGAAAGTCGTAGGAGGTTGACAGGTTTGGTGATTGAAAATTGTGGTGAAGATGTTTTGAAGATACTTTCGAGGTGGGTTGATGTTACAAGTACGCGTCAGATTATTACACTGAGATGTTGTTCACTCTGAGAGGAGATGGAACAATACACGTCGAGACTGACATACCAGCTTTCAATTATTTACTCTTGACAGTTCAATCTTCACTCTCCATCCATCTCTAAAAACTCCTGGTCATTCAATCTCAAACTCCTCCACTCTCACTTCCAAGCCCTCATTTCCAATCCTCACTTCCCACCTAGATCCTATACAACCTTAACCCCGCGTGTCCCCTTGACTGATTAGTCAAAATTCATCTGCTATGTACCGAGAGTCCTAGATCTAGTTTCCAAGGATCTTAAGACGATATCTCATACCATATTCACTCAAGCTTCCGCAATTAGCTTCGCTAATATTAACCGATGAAATGAATACTCCTACATCCTTCCATTTGTTGCACATCTGAACTCTGGCCTTTTTTGCGCTCGTTCAATTTTTGATCAATCTTAATCAATTTCGATTCACCTCATGCATAGATGAGATTTTTAAATCGCTGCGGCTTGATATATGACGTATATCTTATTGAGATGGGATTGTGCATTCACTTCCCATGTATTCACTTCCATCTCAAAACTTCGTGTTTCTAACACCTCACTTACCCAGTTGAAATCCGGTTTTAGTTTTGGGTTATAAATTTGATGTGATTGTAAGTTTGAGGGGCAAATTTACAGTATATGACGGGTAAAGCTCAAAAGCTCTCTAGTCATATCAATCATGTGACATGGAAAACCGTTTACGAAGAGAGATTAATCTTCCAAGGATCTCTCAAACCTTTCTCAAACCTCTCTCAAACAATGACAACGTTATGATTCATTCAGAAGACTACAGACATTCAAAAACCACATTGATGTGACATGAGAAAAAAAAAATGCACTTTCAGAGCGGCATTCCTTAGAAATGAGCGGATTGTGCGATGTCCTGAGTGTGGGCCAGGAAATTCAACAGTTCATGTGTAAAAGCGCAGTTTACGTATAGATATGTATTGTTTTATTTGATTTCCCTTAGCGACATTTGTCTCTTTACTATATCGTATAGTAGCGTATATAAACATAGCACCACCCAGCCAGCGAGCCAAGCCATATTATCCTTCCAATTTCCCAAGACGCCAATTACATGTCATATCAAGCTCATTCCCCTCCACATTGTCCCAACCCTTTATAAACATTCAATACTCTTAAAGAACGGATTCGCCCTCAATTTCTCATCGCCTCCCACCAACCTCCTCAAGACCGCAATTTTGTCCTCCTTTGCCATATCCTTCCCGTCAATTTCCGCCTTCCAGTTCTTCAATATATCCTTCAACAATCTACTTCCCTCCTCCACATCTTCCTTTCCATATTCTTGACTACTTGGATCTCCATTGTCAGCCTTTCCACTCGTTCCGAAATCTTCTAATTCCTCTGCCTTTCTCCTCGCCATGCCTATTACTTTTTCTGGGAATTTGACTAGTTCTGCTACATGAATACCGAAACTTTGATCGCAGATTCCCTCTTCAACTTTGTATAGTAACGTGACCTCTCGCTTCCTTTCTTGTGACGAAGGTTCTGTATCAATATGCGCGACCACATGTAAATTTCTGACTTGAGGGAAAGTATCCGCCAGCGCTGTCAATTCATGGAAATGCGTAGCAAACATACTGAATGCTCCAATTTCCCTAACGATATATTCGGAGATGGCCCACGCTAAGCCAAATCCATCATATGTACTAGTACCTCTACCCAATTCATCAATGATGATAAGAGATTCTGAAGTTGCTGATTTGAGTATATTAGCCGTTTCTAACATCTCTGCCATGAATGTTGAGACGCCTTTGAGTTGTGAATCTGATGCTCCTACTCTCGCTAATATGCAATCGAAGATTGTTAGTTCTGCTTCTGAGCAAGGGACGAAGCAACCGATTTGAGCCATCAGTGCTATGACGCCGATTTGTCGTATATAAGTACTCTTGCCACCCATGTTAGGACCCTTTTCGGTCGTTAGTTAAACAAATTTAAGTTACACAATGTTTGTAACAAACTGAAACATTGTGAGGGTGAAATTGTGGTACATACTGTAATTATAAGGAATGAGGACTCATCACGAATAAGCGAGACGTCATTAGTAATGAATTGAACATCATCTTGCATTTCCATACAAGGATGGCGAGCTTCTTTAAGAATCGTAGAACCAGTTCCACGAGGATGCATCTTTGGACGAACGTAAGATGTAGGGGCATGCGCAGAAGTATGGGCTAGCGAAACGATAACGTCGAGATGGGCAAGAACAGAGGCGAGTTGTTCAATGACTGGACAATAGGATGCAGCTGTAGCTACAACTTCGTTCACAAGACTAGATTGGGTGCGATTGTAATTTTCTGAGAGCTGGTCAAATTCGCGGCGTATAGAGAGGAGTTTCGAGGTGGTAAAATAGACACCATTCTTTTGTGTCTGACATTCTTGGTATTTGCTCTTGTTTCGAATACAGGAGGCTTCCGTCCGTGTGAGTCTCATGCACCAACCATGAACTTTGTTGTTTTCCAAGAAGATTTTCTTTTCCATTTCCTGGCCGAGATCTTTGGCTACTACACGGAATTCTTGATCCATTTCGTACTTCAATTTGTCCAACTTTCGCCTAATGATATTAAGGCTGTCATCGAATTCAGGCTTGATGATATATTCGTGGTTGTCCATAGCATCGAGGTCAACTGTAGTCTCTACCATTTCTGCTAAATTTCCCAGACTAGCGTTGCATCCACGAAGCTTATCTGTATATGCTTCATCAAGAGCATCACGATACTTCTCATCCATAACGTCCTCAAGAGTTTTAATGAAGTCCGGTATTCTTATGACGACTTGATATGCTCGAACGACATCTTCTAGGTTCGCCAACTTTTTCTGAAATCGTTTGGCTAAGCGATATAAATCGGGTATCGACCGCATATGAGTTTCTTGTATGGTTTGTTTCAATTCTTGATCTTCAACAAAAGCCTCTACCAATTGTTGTCGTTTCTCAATTTCCTCTAAACTCATCAAAGGTTGCTTTAACCATTGTGCCAAAAGTCTACTTCCGACTGGTGTTTTGCAATGATTGAGTAGACCATAAAGAGACATGGTTTTCGATCCGTCCCTCGGTCCAGGCATAAGATTTAGAGCTTTGAGCGCAGAAGCATCCAGTTTCATAAATTGGGAAAGGTCATGCTGATAGAGTTGGTATTGTCCGAAATTCGAATTATCATGTAGCACACCCAAATAATTGATAAGAGCTGCCGCTGAACCCATAGCAAGTTTCAGATCCGTTTGTGGAAGAACTCCCGTAGACTTCTCATCCTTCAAAAGTCTTGCAAGATCTTGTTCGATATCTTTGGTCCCAAAGGTTCCTCCTGCTCGTTCCGTCCAAGCACAACCGCAGTTTTCGATAATTTGTTTAAGTTTTTGTAGCTCTACATCTTTTGTCGATCTGTCTACTTGAATTAGACATTCTTTAACTCCCAGCTGAATCAGTAGCGATTCGAAGTTTGAGTATAAATCGTTGTCGAGAAATTCGCTGACTCCCAATTCTCGAACACTTGCATCTGCAAAACAAACACCAATATTTCTTGCTTCTGATGCTTTGGCGGAAACCTTGACAGCGAGGATGATTGGTGCGGCATCAAATGATCCTCCCAATTCTTCCTCTACATCTTGTAAGTTTCCCGGCGATGCTGTCTTTGTGACCTTCCAATTATTTCTTCCAGAGGTTGTGAATATTTCCACCCTCTTTCCCATTCGATAAAGTGCTTCTCGTAGAAAGTTTTTGTATACTGTTACGGTCATCGTTACTGAGGGGATTTTTGTAGAATTACTGCCTAGATCACGTAGGACTGAAGTAGTTTTGTAGACCTAAAATTGTTAGATGTATGTCTACCTCCGTTCAAAGATACATACAGTGCGGGCAATGAACGTCGCATCATCTCCATGAGCCGTGTAGAAGTCCCCTCTATCAAAGACTCTAATAGTTTCTCCATCTCTCTGAGGTAAATTTGTGAAAAACTTAATGAATCCAAGCTCATCATCAACCTAAAATACACCATCAGTAAGGAACCTTTCAAACCCAAAAGCTACAATCAAGGGGTGGCGTACCTTAAGCTCAGGACGAGAAGACATTTTGAGAGGTTTTCCTAGATATCAATTATAAAAGAATGTCTTCAGATTGCTCTAGAGTCAAGAACATAGAGGTCAAATTATCAAAGTCAAACTTCTGAACAAATTCCCCAAGAATAGAGTAGAGGAGACGCGACGGGCGACACGCTAAACCATAAATCACGCGTTCTGCCAAAGCGGTGAAGAAGAAAATCAATTTAGATATTCTCAGTCATATGAAATTCAAGCTTTCCCCTCACCAACTTCTCTAATCTATGTAAAAATGTCCGACATCGACGAACGACCCTCTAAAATACGCAAAGTCGCACCTACCGACGATGCATCGACTTCTACCGATTCAATTGCCCCCAATTTCAATTCCAATGACATAACAAAGCAGCTCGAAACTTCAATAAGTACTGAAGATGCCCCCGCTAATCCCGAGTCCACCACTATAGCCAATTCAAATGAGCCCAATCCCCTCTCAAAATCGCAATTGAAAAAGCGCAGGAAGCAGGAAGAATGGGAAGCCAACAAATCCAAACGTACCGAATTCCGGCGCATCAAGCGCAAAGAAAAACAGGCTCGTAAAGCTGCGGCTCAAGCAGCTGGACTGCTACCTCCCCCTCCACCTTCCTCATCCCGTCGACCTATTCAAGTCCCAGTTTCTTTCCTTATTGATTGTGATTTTGAATCCTATATGATGGAAAAAGAAATCATATCATTGACAGCGCAAGTAACACGCTGTTATAGTGATAATCGAACTGCAGTTTGCAGAGGACATATGGGAATATCGGGATGGGGAGGCAAAATGAAGGAGAGATTTGAAGGAGTATTGGCAGGTAATTTTAATAGTTGGAAGGGAGTTAAATTTTTGGAGGAGGGCTGGATGGAGGCAGCGGGTATTATGGATGGACTTATGAGGGGACCTGAAGGCGGGAAGTTGCTAGGTGCTTTGGCGACAGAAAATGGACTCGAGGAATACAAGAAACCGCGCAGAGGATCAAAGAAGTTGGAAGCAGAATCAGCGGAAGCTGTACAGCTAGAAGTTGATGAACAGCTAAATCCAACCATTCCAGAAGCCTCAGAAGCCTCAGACTCTACACCCGCAACCAATCCCTCATCCACCACTCCAAATATAGTCTACCTCTCTTCCGACTCCGAAAACACCCTCACTACTCTCTCCCCATACACAACCTATATAATCGGCGGCATAGTCGACAAAAATCGTCACAAAGGCCTTTGCTACAAACGGGCTTGCGATGCGGGTATCCCAACCGCAAAGTTACCCATTGGAGAATATATGACTATGCAAAGTCGGACCGTGTTGACTGTGAATCATGTTATGGAGATCATGATAAGGTGGTTAGAGACGGGTGATTGGGGAAAGGCTTTCTTGAAGGTTATCCCTAAGAGGAAGGAGGCGAAGTTAAAGACCAAGGGGAAGAATGCCGGGGCAGAGGGCGAGGAAGATAATGAGGAAGAGGACGAAGATGAGCTGGATGAGAACGAGGAGGAAAAGAGTGGATATGAGAGCGAAGATGGTGATGAGGGTGGAGTTTCTCTTGAAGCCGAAAAACGGGCAGAGGAGCAACAAGCATTGGATAAGGAAGAAGGAGATGATACCACAGTTTGAGAAGCTGATTAAGTAAACTCGGAAATAGAATAACAAAATCATTTTGACCATTCATTCATTCAAAACACTAATCAAAATCCGGGTATAATCTTCCAGTATCCATGAAAACAACCACACCCAAACGCCTCATTCCAGTTCTCTCAAACAAAATTCTCTCACCAAAGAACTCTATTCCCACAATCCTAACCTCTCTTCCCCGTCCCCCTAACATATTCTTCCGCCCGTCCCGCTCTATCCCTCGTAGCCCCTACCTCCGGCAACCCCCTAAACAACCCCTCCAACCCACCAATCCCCTTCTCCCAATCCCCTTCCACCTCCACCATCCTCTCATTCCTCTCCAACCCCAATCCGCTCCCCCCTTCTGCAAAAATCGCCTCATCCTCCATCCCCAATTTTTCCCTCCACCCCTCAATCTCCCGCTCTTCCTCCTCCACCTCTTTCTTCCACCTTCCTTCCCTCTTCACCACCACCGCCGGTACATTTCTCCTCAGCGCAGCAATCTGCTCTACTAATTCTTCCTCTTTAACCGCTAATGCTTTCGCCCTCTCCCATAACTGTCCGTCGAAAGGTTCGTGTTCTTCGCGTTCTTCAATGATATCTTTATCCTTTTCTTCCGGTTGGAGATTGGCATTGATGAGTTTGCGCTGGGGTACCATGCCATTGATGGAGATGCTGGGGGAGGCTGTTAGGAAAGTTTTGTGTATGTACTATTATGGTAATTAGTATTCTTCCATTCCCTGATCTTAGCATTCCCTTTCCGTTTCCCGTCTCTCAAAAAATCCCCCCCCCTCCAAAGCCCAACATCCCTAGCATCTAAGAAAAAGAAATATCACAAACCTCTCCCACAATCTCCTCCACCAATCTCCTCATCGCATCCTCCCCCTCTATCGGCGGTAAATCTCGATCAATCATTTCCCGCGCCGCCCTCTTCACATTCGCGACTAGATATTTTAAATCATCTGGCGATTGGAGTTCGATTTTCCGTTGTTGTTCTGCCATATTTGTTTTCTGTCTCTGTCCCTTTCCCTTTCTTTTCTTTCCTATGTAATTGCGCTTTCCCTCTGCTATCTGCAGAGATAATCGCGAAGATGAAACGGTTCAAGAAAGCTGGCGTTGCGCGATCACTCCTCCGCGTTCACAAACCAGAACCCAATCAGCTCGAGGAATCTTAAGGCGAATCAAAGAATTCGTTTCAATTCACTCGAAGATTGAAGTATAACTGTACTTGGTAATCGATTAAGCAGTGTAATGTGGAATTAAATTGTCATTGTCTCAATTCTGCTTCAAAGAGTATTTGTTTACATTCACAAGTCGGTAACCATCTTATCGGAAAACAACTTCACGGCACCAGAGCAAAGCTTCTAGACTTTTTAGAGTCCGTGCGTGGGGTATTGATTAGTAATCACTTGACCTCACCGGGGTTCTGCTCTGTCTTTTTTTTGTGTCTGAAACTACTCCTGTTGGATAGACTTATGTGCACGAAATAAGCTTTATATTCTCCGAGAGCTTTTTACTATTAGTTTTGCGTCTTACTTCTGTTGTATATTCAAGACTAAGAGATTGAATAATTGCATAGCTACAAGTAGATGTCAAGATTTCCTTAGAATATATCTATTCAACAACATCTCCTATTTACATAAACATCTATCTTGTATTCCGGATAGATATATTTCTACGATTCGATGCTAGTGTGCATCATGGAGCACTCCAATATTTACCTGATGACTCTTCCAATTCCACTTTCTCCCTCTTCCCCGTTCTCTCTAAAGTTCCTTCTCACGTTCCCGTCTTCAGGCGATGGGCATCCCGCGGGGAGGTCCTAGTAATCTAGACACAGCCACTCTTTCACTTACCTACTCCAGACTATAAGGTAGCGGCACGTGTCAGTCATGATTACATACCACGAAACTTTCTTTGTGGTCTTAACAGATATAACACAATACAAGAGCGCTCTCGTTGTTTGAGAAGTACCTTGCTGCTCCCAGCTAAACAACTATACTTCTTTTTATGACGTGTGATGTGCAACAAAGCGTAAGTGCCAAGCCTGGACTGTATAACATCTCTTCTAAATCTTTGAGTGGGTGGCCCTTAGCTGCGCAGAATATATCATAGGCCGCATTCCGAACAATTGTAGTAAATTTAGACCTAGCTCCGTATTAATAAAAGAAAATCTTTCAACCGCTCAAGTCCGAAGCAAGAACAAATTAGGACCATCCATATAACCGGTAAAGACTATAGAGTAAAGCATCATCCTAAAAAAGCAAGCTATGGCAACGCCGTTCAGAGGGAACAAACAAACTTAGAATGAAACCTTAAATCGCGCAGAAGTTCTGCGGAGCAAATAGGGAAAATCTTTAATTTAAGAACGCTCGGATGTTACCACGCTGTTGTTAGTGAAACTTTCGAATCTCTGACAGCGCTTGGAAGCAACGAGTTTCAGATCCGGGATTTTGTCAGATAGAAAGTGACATTATTGATTAAGCCATGTGGCTTGTCTCGATCTGGATTGAGTTTACCGGATTATATTAAGGTTTAGTTTCCGTACTGACGCATACTTTCCGGCACTTCGGATAGACCTGTGTTAGAGGGTCAGCACTAGTATGTATTCTTGCAACGGTGGAATTACATATGATATGCTAGTACTGAACTATTTGGAACTAGGGTATCGAAGCGCAGAGGAAGACTGATGAGACGTCTAGAAACTTCATCTGACCAATGAGCCAATCTCAGGATGTCTTTGATTAACTCCGAATACTCTAGCTGCCGTAACATCCAAAACCAAATGTTCTGTCAGGGTTGAAACCTAGCACGGATTGATATTGTGCACGGAGAAACAAGATGAATTGGCATTGCTCCTGCACAGTTTCTGCCATCCATAAGTTATTGGGAGGCCTCTATCTTTCTCAAGGAAACCATTATTTCATCAAACGAACGTGGCTTCAGATTCGGCACAAAAAACAGATCCAAACTGAAAGTTCATAACACATTGGATTGGCAAGATGGTTAACACTGGTAAACCATCCAGAGGATGTTATCTCTGCAGATCTCGGCGAGTCAAGGTCAGATGTCATCCTCAATATAGCAGATGAAGAGTACTAACACAAATCAGTGTGATGAGAAAAAGCCAGGCTGTGGTAATTGCCAAAGGTTGAAGCGCGATTGTCCTGGATATCGACCAATCTTTGACGTTATGCATCGTAATGGATCGAATTCGGCACAGCGCAAAACGTCTCATGCAATCGCAACCACAACAGCCCTTGCTACAATTCAAATGGCTCGCCCTCACAGCCGGAGTAAATCGGAATCTAATATAATGCCTTATACACGATGGAGACCGAGGCAGAACTCCTGTCCGGAGGTCCAGAGATTGGTAGAAGCAATACAGAATGGAACACAATTGGCATGCCCGCCTTTGACAGCGGCATTGGAAGAACGTGCAATCTGTTTCTTTCTTTCGAATTATGTTTTGATTCCTCATGGAGCAGTGAGATGTGGCTTCCTCGGTTTTTTACTTCCATTGATGAAGCTTCAACCTTCGGCTGTCTTATCAGATTCGCTCTCTGCGGTGGCACTGGCTACGTTTGGAAATCAACCAAATGCAAGGATGCTAAAGCCAAAAGCCGAGCAGGCCTACTTGAAGGCATTACGCCAAGTCACTAACGCCATAGGCGATCCTAAACAAGCCGCCGAAGATACAACACTTGCAGCGGTTATGTTACTTGCGTTATTTGAGGTCAATATTCTCCAAATTTCTTTCAAGATGTCGTTACTGACTGTAAGCAGACTATGGCATATAGTCTCGTGAAAGAGAATGAAGGCTGGAACACTTGGAATTCCCATGTGACTGGTGCAACAGCCCTTTTGAAGATGCGCGATGTAAAAGGGGCGATGACTCCGTTAACTTTGGAATTGATATGGACCGTAAAAATACACTTGGTACGTCTAAAATTGTTTGCGTCATTGATTAGATCAGTCAGTTGATTTACGAAAACAGAACCTGAGTTGTCTCCTCAACGGAAAGCTGTTCGATATCCCGGCGGAGTGGAATGAAGTCCTTACTAAGAGAAGAGACAAATCCAGGGGCGGTCCAACCATGTGTAATCGTCTTCAATCCAAAGTCGCGGAAGCTCGTGTTGCATGTGATGAACTTATGGCCAGCGCGAAACGAACTCCTCAAGACTTCGAAAATGTCCTGAATTTGATGCGAAGAGCTGAAGCCATAGAACAAAGCTACTTGGAATGGGCAGAATCAATGCCACCTCAATGCAATTATAGACCCATAGGATGGATCGACGCTATACCGGAAGAGAAACTTGCCGAATCGAAATACTTTCCGGGTAAGATTGACAAGTACCACGAAGTTTGGGTAGCTCATATTTGGAATCTGTCCCGTGGATCGCGATTACTCAATAACAGTACTATCGTCCGATGTGCTGCCTGGCTATGCTCACCACAAGATTACCGAACTACTGTGGAGTATGAGAAAGCTATGATAGCCGGAAAAGAAATGATTCGGGACGTTATTGCCAGCGTCCCTAATTGTCTCGGAGAAATACCAACAGCTATGGATATCAAAATCCCTTCTGAACACAGCTTCGCCTGCGGAGATGAAAGCGATGCCCGTGCGAAAGGTCTATCTGGACTTTTCATATTGTGGCCTTTGTTTTCCGTCGCTACTTCAGATTTTGTTAGCCAATCGCAAAGAACATGGGTCCTAGGAAGGATGAAGTATGCGGCAGAGGAGTTGGGAGTTAGTCAAGGATCTACTGTATACTCAGAGGTATGTGCATATGGTGGCAATGTTTTGTAAGTGAAGTTGCTGATCGGTGTTGTAGCAAAAATGTTCTGTACGAATTCCATCTTCGATGTTGGAGAAAGACGGCCTCATGCCTTCAAGGGTGGAGGAAATCTTGAACCTTCAGATTCCTCCTATCCAACAAGCCTTTGAGGATGTTCAGGAGATCTGGACCGAAAGGACCGATAGATTTTCTCATTATCCGACCCCAAGCCCAACATCGACTTCTGCATGTTCGCCGAGGGCCAAACACGATTGGACATTGTTGAACACTGAATCTCTCGATATGAATACACTGAACAATTGGCCGCATCAAACTCAGTCTAATTGGTTCAACCCAAACATGGATACCAATGTCATCACCTCAGCAGAACCAGCACAACAAACGTTGGCAGTTCAAAATCCTCATTCAGAGTACCCGGTTGAGTCTCAACCAGACAGAATATACCACGAGAGATTTACAGAAATATACAACATATGACGAGGACCGACCACGGATGGAAGTTTGCATGAGAATATGACAAATTTTATGACTGGTGTTATTGATGTCATTGGTATTATTATTGGTGTTAGTGAGGTTGATTTTGGAGTACATTTTGTGAATTTAGCCAGTCCTGCGCTTATCTACTTTTGAATTTAGCGTCGAATGGAAGCGGTAGAAGCGGAAGAAGCGAGGACATTAAAAAGCTTGGCGAGATTTTCCAAAGAAGCTACAGCACTGCTGCTGTGTATCATTATTATTGTAACAACGCTCTACA